>NC_057740.1:42347638-42348451 GCF_004010195.1 Chiloscyllium plagiosum
TGGTGTTCCCATGTATCTGCTGCCCTCATCCTTCTGGTTGGTAGAAGTTGTGGGTTTGGAAGGTGTCATATCAGGTCCGGGCCACACAAAGCTGGGTGGGAGGGTGAGCTGTGAAGATTCAGAGTAATTTGGACAAGCTGAGTGAGTAGGCAAATGCAGTATAATGTGGATAAAGGAGAGGATCCACTTTGGGATGAAAACAGGAAAGCAAGCTTAATGGAGCGGCTAAATTGAGAGGAGGGAAAATGTGGAACGACACCTGGCAGCCCTTATACACCAGTCACTGAAGGCAAGCATTCAGGCGCAGCAGGGGGTAAAGGCAGCAAATGGGAGGGTATATACACAGTGGGTGCTCCCAGAACCCAGGTCACAGTCTAAGGGTACAATGTAAGCCATTTAGGCCTGAGATGAGGAGAAATGTCTGCACCCAGAGAAAAAACGCGAGGCTAAAACATTGAATATTTTCAGGAAGGAGTTGGTTATTGCACTTGGAACTAAAGGGATCAAGAGGGTCAAAGTGGAAACAGGCTACTGAATTGGATGATCGATCTTGATAATGAATGATGGAGCAGCCCCTACTTTCTATGTTTTTATGTATTATTCGAGGAACCTTTGTGAGTGCTATCACAGCCGAGACTCACTCTTCCCTAGTAACTCCTCCACCCAGAGAATCTGTGGCTGATTCACCGAAAAGACCACTCCCTCCGTGACTCTCTCGTCAGGTCCACACCCCCCACCAACCCAACCTCCACTCCCGGCACCTTCCCCTGCAACCGCAAGAAATGCAAAACTTGCGCCCACACCTCCCCCCTT
>NC_057740.1:42348713-42350975 GCF_004010195.1 Chiloscyllium plagiosum
CCTTCCTAACCTGCAATCTTCTTCCTGACCTCTCCGCCCCCACCCCACTCCGGCCTATCACCCTCACCTTGACCTCCCTCCACCTATCGCAATTCCAACGCCCCACCCCAAGTCCCTCCTCCCTATCTTTTATCTTAGCCTGCTGGACACACTTTCCTCATTCCTGAAGAAAGGCTTATGCCCGAAACGTCAATTCTCCTGTTCCTTGGATGCTGCCTGACCTGCTGCACCTTTCCAGCAACACATTTTCACCTGAACATTAGCCAATTCCGCAACCCTCGAGCATGGGCCTCACTGACAGGAGCAGCAGAGTTTGGGCAGTGAGTATGGGTGAGTGGGTGGGTCACAGGGGTCAGAGTATGTATGGGTCTGAGAGAGTCAGGATCAGTACAGTGTATGTGCGTACTTGAGTGTGACAGACCTGTCCCCACCAGTACTGTACCCCAGTGTTAGACAGCGACAGACCTGTCTCCACCAGTACTGTACCCCAGTGTTATACATTGACAGACCTGTACCCCACCAGTACTGTATCAAAGTGTTATACAGAGACAGACCTGTCCCCACCAGTATTGGATCCCAGTGTTATACAGAGACAGACCTGTCACCACCAGTACTGTACCCCAGTGTTAGACAGTGACAGACCTGTCCCCACCAGTACTGTATCCCAGTGTTATACAGTGATAGACCTGTCCCCACCAGTACTGTACCCCAGTGTTATACAGGGACAGACCTGTCACCACCAGTACTGTAACCCAGTGTTAGACAGTGACAGACCTGTCCCCACCAGTACTGTACCCCAATGTTATACAGTGACAGACCTGTCTCCACCGGTACTGCACCCCAGTGTTATACACTGACAGACCTGTACCCCACCAGTACTGTACCCCAGTGTTATACAGTGATAGACCTGTCCCCACCAGTACTGGATCCCAGTGTTATACAGAGACAGACCTGTCCCCACCAGTACTGGATCCCAGTGTTATACAGTGATAGACCTGTCCCCACCAGTACTGTACCCCAGTGTTATACAGAGACAGACCTGTCCCCACCAGTACTGTATCCCAGTGTTATAACGTGATAGACCTGTTCCCACCAGTACTGTACCCCAGTGTAATACAGTGACAGACCTGTCCCCACCAGTACTGTACCCCAGTGTAATACAGTAACAGACCTGTCCCCACCAGTACTCTACCCCAGTGTTATACAGGGACCGGCCTGTCTGCACCAGTACTGTATCCCAGTGTTATACAGTGATAGCCATGTCCCCACCAGTACTGTACCCCAGTGTCATACAGTGACAGACCTGTCCGCACCACTACTGTACCCTAGTGTTATACAGCGAAAGGCCTGTTCCCACCAGTACTGTATCCCAGTGTTATACAGGGACAGATCTGTCACCACCAGTACTGTACCCTAGTGTTATACAGTGATAGACCTGTCCCCACCAGTACTGTACCCCAGTGTTATACAGTAACAGACCTGTCCCCACCAGTACTGTACCCCAGTATTTTAAAGGGACAGACCTTTCCCCACCAGTACTGTACCCCAGTGGTATACAGTAACAGACCTGTCCCCACCAGTACTGTAACACAGTGTTATACAGTGACGGACCTGTCACCACTAGTACTGTAGCTGAAAATGTGTTGCTGGAGAAGCGCAGCGGGTCAGGCAGCATCCAGGGAACAGGAGAATCGACGTTTCGGGCATAAGCCCTTCTTCATAGACCTGTCACCACCAGTACTGTACCTCAGTGTTATACAGTGATAGACCTGTTCCCACCAGTACTGTACCCCAGTATTATACAAGGACAGACCTGTCACCACCAGTACTGTATCCCAGTGTTATACAGGGAGTCCTGAAGAAGGGCTTGTGCACGAAACGTCGATTCTCCTGTTCCCTGGATGCTACCTGACCTGCTGCGCTTCTCCAGCAACACATTTCACCAGTACTGTACCCCAGTATTATACAAGGACAGACCTGTCACCACCAGTACTGTATCCCAGTGTTATACAGGGAGTCCTGAAGAAGGGCTTGTGCACGAAACGTCGATTCTCCTGTTCCCTGGATGCTACCTGACCTGCTGCGCTTCTCCAGCAACACATTTACAGCTCTGATCTCCAACATCTGCAGACCTCACTTTCACCACTAGTACTGCACCCCAGTGTTATATAGTGACAGACCTGTCCCCACAAGTACTGTACCCCGGTGTTATACAGTGACAGACTGTCCCCACCTGTACTGTACCCCAGTGTTATACAGTGA
>NC_057740.1:42355076-42376471 GCF_004010195.1 Chiloscyllium plagiosum
CCAGTACTGTATCCCAGTGTTATACAGGGACAGACCTGTCACCACCAGTACTGTACCACAGTGTTATACAGTGATAGACCTGTCCCCATCAGTACGGTACCCCAGTGTTATACAGGGACAGACCTGTCCCCACCAGTACTGTATCCCAGTGTTATGCAGTGATAGACCTGTACCCATCAGTACTGTACCCCAGTGTTATAAAGGGAGAGACCTGCCCCCACCAGTACTGTACCCCAGTGTTATTCAGTGATAGACCTGTCCCCAACTGCACTGTGCCCCAGTGTTATATAGGGACAGACCTGTCCCCACCAGTACTGTACCCCAGTGTTATACAGTGACAGACCTGTCCCCACCAGTACTGTATCCCAGTGTTATACAGTGACAGACCTGTCCCCACCAGTACTGTATCCCAATGTTATATAGGGACAGACCTGTCCCAACCAGTACTGTACCCCAGTGTTATACAGTGACAGACCTATCCCCACCAGTACTGAATCCCAGTGTTATATAGGGACAGAGCTGTCCCCACCAGTACAGTACCCCAGTGTTATACAGTGACAGACCTGTCCCCACCAGTACTGTACCATAGTGTTATGCAGCAACAGACCTGTCCCCACCAGTACTATACCCCAATGTTACACAGGGACAGACCTGTCCCCACCAGTACTGTACCCCAGTATTATACTGGAACAGACCTTTCCCCTCAGTACCGTACCCCAGTGTTATACCTGGACAGACCTGTCCCCGCCAGTACTGTATCCCAGTGTTATGGAGTGACAGACCTGTCCCCGCCAGTACTGTATCCCAGTGTTATGGAGTGACAGACCTGTCCCCGCCAGTACTGTACCCCAGTGTTATACAGGGACAGACCTGTCACCGCCAGTACTGTACCCCAGTGTTATACAGGGACAGACCTGTCACCGCCAGTACTGTACCTACTGTACCCCAGATTTATACTGCTGCAGTGAAGGAGTATAACTGGAGTGGCAGATACAGGAGAATGTTATACAATTAAAAGTTGGCCCTTGGATAGGGTGGTGGAGCAGTCAGACCTAGGGGTTCAGGCACATAATTCTTTGAAGTTTAAATCATAGACAGGATGGTTAAGAAAGCATTTAGCGTTAACAGGATGGTAAAGAAGGCGTTTCGGACACTTGCCTTCATTGCTCAGATGTTTGAGTACGAGTTGGAACATCATGTTAATGTTGTACATGACATTGGTGAGCCATTTCCTGGAGTACTGTGTCCATTTCTGGTCTCCCAGTTATAGAAAGGATATTATTAAACTGGAGAGTGGGGTTCAGTAAGGATTTCCCAGGATGTTGCTGGGAATGAAGCGTTTTCGTATAAGGCGAGGCTGGATATGCTGGGACTTTTTTCACTGGAATGTTGGAGGCTGAGGGGTGAAATTATAGATGTTTAAAAAATCATGAGGGGCACAGATAAGGTAATTGGCAGATTTTTTTTTCCCGGATGTGAGCGATTTCAAGACTTGGGGACATATTTTTAAGATGAGAGGAGAAAGATATAGAAAGGATATGAGAGTCAACTTCTTTAAACAGAAGGTGGTTTGTGTGTGAAATGAACTTTCAAAGAAAGTAGTGGATGCATATACAATTCCAACATTTAAAAGACATTTGGAGAAGTACATGAATAGGAAAGGTTTGGAGGGATATGGCCAGTCGCAGGCAGGTGGGACTGGTTTAGTTTAAGAATATAGTTGGCATGGACTGGTTGAACCGAAGGGTCTGTTTCCCTGCTGTATAACTCTACGTTCCCAAACTGAAATCGTAAATTCAGTTCGATGTTTTCTAATACTGTCGGGAACAGAACTCATCAAGATCAAAGAAAGTAACTAGCAACCAATCAGTCTCTGTTAATTAAACCTCGGCAGTCAGACAATTAAATTGACTCTGCCAATTAGTGAATGAGCCCACGCACACCAAATCGAACATAGGTCACATGGCATATTAACCAGGAACAGAGACTGCAAACAGCTTGTCTCTGACACTACCACATGGGTGAGTAATTGGTCAGCATCACTAATGGTAATTGCAAACAGACATACAGAAAGTATCAGGGGATCAGTCCAGAAACTACAGGTATGGGATCAGACACTCAGGTGTACAGTAACAGTGTACTGAGACCTCACCATCTCATCCATCCAGCCGATTACTTCACAGACAAATTATATATAACATTGCAAGAAATTGCATTTCCATAGAGCCATTCATCACTTCAGCACTTCAGCACACCAGAGTTTTACAGCCAGTAAGTAAATGTGGAAAACATCTTTCTGCTGATTGTCGACACCCAGTGAGAGTCAGTGTGTGTGGGACTCTGTACCCCAGTGAGAATCAGTGTCTATGGGACCCATACCCCAGGGAGAGTTAGTGTGTGCGTGAGAATGTTTATTTAACAGATGCTCATTGAATGAGATATATTTCATTCTGAAGAAGGGTCACTTAATCCGTTAACTCTGATTTCTCTCCACAGGTGTTTCCAAACCTGCTGAGCTTTTCCAGCAATTCCTGTGTTTGTTATGTATTTAATTCTGCTGGGTATTAAGGTCTGAAGGTTGCTTCTGGTGATGTGTCTAAGCCCAACCCTGTGGGTATGACATCTGAATATAGGTCCCTGGGGAACAGTAAGGATTAAAAACACAGGCCTAAAGAAGCCAATAGCACGGCTGACCTGACAGCACCCCCAGCATCGACACATCGTGATGAATTGTGTTAAACAGGAGCAGATGGAGAGAGGGGGAGAGAGGGAGAGTAAGTGAGAGAGCAGAAAATACAGGTAGGGGGAAAGAGGAAATATTTGTATTTGTTCCAGCTCCTCCACCCCCACCTGCTTCTGCCAATCTGCTGTGATGTTGTGAGAGATGAGATGAGTTGGATGAGATGAACAAAGGGAACAGAGTTGGTAATTAAATCAAAATGTTAGGAAAATGTACATAAAACTCATTTCCGCCTTTTTATTTCTCCGCCTCTGCTGCCCCGCCTTGGTCTTTAGCTCTACAAATACCAACACACACCAGCTGAACTGAATGGTGTGTTTCTGCAGGAAATGTCAATCAGCTGATCCTAGGACAGGGGTCATCTTCGTAGTGAACTCCCCTTCAAGGTTGAGGGTCAAAGGGTCAAGACCCACTCTAGTTAAGTGACTGTAATCCTTGTCAATACTCCAGCTGCAATACTCGGGACTCTGACACAATCTGAGGCATCACATTTTGGATAAGACATTGAACCACGACTCTGTCTGGTCTCTCAGGTGAAAGATCCCACAACACTATCTCAAAGTACACCAGAGCTTCCCCATTGTGCCCGGGGAAATATTCATTTCTCAATCAACAGACAGTGTGTCTTGTTGATGGTACACACTGCTGCCACTGAGCCTCAGTGGTGAAGGGAATGGATACTTAACTTGGTGGATGTGATGTCAATCAGATTTACTGCTTTGTTCTGGTGGGGTCAAGTTCTTGAGTGTTGTTGGAGTGTAGACAGTGAACAGAATTTGGGGGGTCAGGAGATGAGTTATTAGCTGCAGTATTCTCAGCTTCTGACCTGCTCCTGTAGCCACAGTATTAATATGGCTGGCCCAATTCAGTTTCTGACCAATGGTAACCCCCAGGCTGTTCTATGGGGAATTCAGTAATGGTCACACCATTGAATACAAAAAACAAAGAACATTACAGCACAGGAACAGGCCCTTTGGCTTCGTGCTATCCACCCTGTCTATACCTCTCATGTAGACCTCAATCAGGTCCCCCCTGAACCTCTGTCTTTCTAATGAAAAGAATCCTAATCGACTCAACCTCTCTTCATAGCCAGTGCCCTCCATACCAGGCAACATCTCGGTGAACCTCCTCTGCACCCTCTCCAAAGCATCCACATCCTTTTAGTAATGTGGCGACCAGAACTGTACGCAGTATTCCAAATGTGGCCAAACCAAAGTCCTATACAACTATAACATTACCGGCCAACGCTTGTACTCAATACCCCAAACATGCCGTATGCCTTCTTGACCACTCTATCACCTTGCATTGCCACCTTCAGGGAACAATGGACTTGAACACCCAGATCTCTCAGTACATCAATTTTCTCCGAGGCATTTCCATTTCCTGTATAGTTCAATCTTGAATTGGATCTTCCAAAATGCATCACCTCGCATTTGCTCGGACTGAACTCCATCTACCATTTCTCAGTCCAACTCTCCAATCTATCTATATTCTGCTGCATTCTCTGACAGTCTCCTTCATTATCTGTTTCATTATCCAGAGGACACAGCTTAAAAATACGGGGTAGACCATTTAGGACAGAGATGAGGAGAAACCTCTTCACCCAGAGAGTGATGGTTGTGTGGAATGCTCTGCCCCAGAGGGCAGTGGAGGCCCAGTCTCTGGATTCATTTAAGAAAGAGATGGATAGAGCTCTCAAGGATTGTGGAATCAAGGGTTATGGTGATAAGGCAGGAACAGGATACTGATTAAGGATGATCAGCCATGATCATATTGAATGGTGGTGCAGGCTCGAAGGGCAGAATGGCCTACTCCTGCACCTATTGTTTATTATTTACTCCACCAATCTTAGTGTCATCTGCAAACTTGCTAATCAGACCACTTATACCTTCCTCTGGATCATTTATGAATGTCAAGTGGAAGTGGTTAGACTATCTCTTATTGGAAATAGCACTTCTAAGATTCAAATATTATTTGCCACTTATAATGCCAAACCTGAATATTGTCCAGATCTTGTTACATTTGAGCACGGACTGCTTCAGTACCTGAGGAGTCATGAATGGTGCTGAACATTGTGCAATCATTAGTGAACATCCCCACTTCTGACCTTGTGATGGAGGGAAGGTCATTGATGAAGCAGCTGAAGATAGTTGAGCCTAGGACACTCCCCTGAGGAACTCCCGCAGAGATGTTCTGGAGCTGAGATGACTGACCTCCAACAACCACAACCATCTTCTGATATATCACATATGAATGCAACCAGTGGAGAGTTTTCCCCCTATACCCATTGATTCCAGTTTTGCTAGGGCTATGTGATGCCAGCCTTGGTCAAATATGGCCATGATGACAGGGACAGTGCGTCTAACCCGACATATCAGAATGTATATAATATTAATATAAACACACAGTTAAGATATTTATGTAACGGTAATGTAAATATATAGATAGTTATTTTACTTTATAATGAGGCATGTATGAATCAATTATCTACCACAATTTATCCCTACTCCATCTGAAGAGTATATATAGTTTGTATTTCTTCCTGTAAAGATAGTATTAAAGGGTGCTTCAGAACTGATTATGGTCAGTGTGTTGAGTCTAGGAGTTGCAAGGTCATGTTGCGGCTGTACAGGACAATGGTTAGGCCACTTTTGGAATATTGTGTGTGCATTCTGGTCTCCCTGCTATAGCAAGGATGTTGTGAAACTTGAAAGGGTTCAGCAAAGACTTACAAGAATGTTGCCAGGATTGAAGGTTTTGAGCAAGAGGGAGAGGCTGAACAGGCTGGGGCTGTTTTCCCTGGAGCATCAAAGGCCTTATAGAGGCCATAAAATCATGAGGGGCATAGATAGTGTGATAGCGAAGGTCTTTTTCCAAGGGTAGGGAAGTCCAAAACTAGAGGGCATAGGTTTTGATGAGAGAGGAAAGATTTAAAAGGGACCTGAGGGGCAACCTTTTCACACAGAGGGTGGTACGTGTATGGAATGAGCTGCCAGAGGAAGTGGTGGAGGCTGGTACAATTGCAACATTTAAAAGGCATCTGGATGGGTATATGTATAGGAAGGGTTTAGAGGGATATGGGCCAAGTGCTGGCAAATGGGACTAGATTAATTTAGGATATCTGTCGGCATGAACGAGTTGAAGCAAAGGATCTATTTCCATGCTGTATGACTCTATGACTCTACATGTAATGAGGCAGGATTAAATAATAATCTCACAGCAAGAGGTCTTCTAGGTAGGAGTGATCATAACAAGATATGATTCAGTTTGAGGGTGAGGAATGCAATTCAGAAACTGGAATTTTCAACAACAAAAAACATTTACAAGGGAATGAGGACAGAGTTGGCTAGAGTTGGAAAATAAATTATAAGAAGACAGTGTAGAAGCAGTAGCAGACCCTGAAGGAGATATTTCATGCCTTTCCACAAAGATATATCCCACTAGAAAAACAACTACATGAGCAAGGTGCACCATGTGTAGTCAACTAAAGAAGATAAAGATGGTATCAATAGTCAACAAAGCTGTGAGGATTAGTGAAGCCAGAAGATTGCAAGCATTTTGTAACCAGCATTGAATCACTAAAAGGAAGGAAATGTTGGGAGTAAAAGAGAATTCTAGCAAGCAATGCACATTAGAAAGTACAAGCTTCTACAAGTATACCAAAAAGAGGGAGTGAAATGAGCATTTGTCTCCTTAGAAAAGGCTGCAGAATTAATCTTGGGATGCAAACAAATGGCAGAGGCTTTCAACAAGTATTCCATACTATATACACAAAGACCCAAAATGCATATTAGAAGAAAATCACAGTACAAAATTAAGGGAGTAACATGAAGAAATCATACGGCTGAGTAGAAAAACTGCACAGAAAATTAACGGGACTAATGGCTGCATTTTCAGGTTTGAAGAAGTACCACAGATAGTGGATACTTGGGCTGTAATCGTCCAAAACTCGCCAGATCCTGGAAAGATCCCAGAAGATTAGAAGGCTGGAAATGTAACATACTTTCAAGAAAGGAGTTCATAAAAAAGCAGGCATGAATATATAAATTCCCCTCCAACCCAAACACTATCCTGACTGAGAAATATATTGGAGTCAAAAAATATGGAGCTGGAAAAGCACAGCAGGTCAGGCAACATCCAAGGGGGAGAGTCATTCTTGATAAAGAACTTATGTTCAAAATATTGACTCTCTTGCTCCTCCGATGCTGCCTGACCTGCTATGCTTTTCCAGCACCATACTTTTTGACTCTGATCTCCAGCATCTGCAGTCCCCACTTTCTCCTTGGAAATATATTGCCATTCCTTCAGTGGTGTGGGTCAAAATCCTGGAATTCCCTCTCTCAGATCTTGCCTGGCATTTTGAGTCTAACTTACAGCAGATGGACTGCAATAGTTCAAGAAGGCAGATCACCACCACCTATTCTGGGGCAATTTCGGGACAGGCAATAAATGCTGGCCCAGCCAGTGATGCCCACATCCTATGAGCAAATAAAAGACATGAGCATAATGTCCATCATTGGCAAAATGTTGGAACCCATTATTAAGTAAGAAGTTACAGAACACTAGAAATTCATAACAGGAACAGGCAGGGTCTACATGGTTTTGTGAAAAATTAAGTCTTTGTTCTTTGAAGATGTAAGAAGCAGGGTGGATAAAAGTGATGTATTAGGATTTCCCAATAGCAGTTGATATGGTGCCACAGAAACAATGCAGGAAATGAGAGTTCAATGTATTAATAAATTAGCATGAATAGAGTTTTGGCTAACTAACAACAGTCAGGAAGTTAGGAAATGGGCTACTTTCAGTTTGGGGGTAGGTAAATTGCAATTTGTGAAATGCCTCAGATATCAGTGTTGTGACTTCCACTATTTGTAATCTATGTTGATGACTTGGCCAGTCAGTGACACTAACGTCCCATGAGTAAACAACAAGAAATGAAGGGAATGAGTGTATTGTTTACGATGCTATCGACAGGAAAACATCTTGTGAGGAGACAAAGAGATTGTAAAGACATATATGAGTAGGTCAGTGACAAAATTTGGCAGATAGAACATAAAGTGAGAAAATGTGAGGTTGTCCACTTTGACAGGAAGAATAGGAAAACATCATTTTGTTGAAATGAAGAGGTTGTAGAAATCTGTAATACAGAGAGATCAGGATGGCCTGATTACATGAGTCACAAGATCTGTATGATGCAGGTACAGGAATAAATTGGGAAGGAAATGGAATATTGACCTTTTATTGCAAGGAAAATGGATTTAAAAAGTATGAAATAAGAAAAGAATTGCTGGAAAAACTCAACAGGTCTGGCAGCATCTGTGGAGAGAAAGCAGAGTTAATTTTTTTGGCTCCATTGTTTTTCTCACCAGAACGTCAGGCAGGGGGTTGGGGAGGGGGGGGGGGGGAGAGGGGGGAGGTGATGGAGTGATCTGTACATTTCCTTTTGGCTGTTTCTTTTATTTCTGCTTCTGTTTTTAATTCTGCACTTTGTACACTAAGATGTTATCACTACACTCCTTTATTCAAGTACACATGACAACAAGATCTGGTGTTGTGCAACGAATCAGATTTGATCATGGACCTTGAAGTAAAGGAGCCATTAGGAGGTAGTGACCACAATACAATAAGCTTTAATCTGCAGTTTGAAAGGGAGAGGGTAGAATCGGAAGTGACAATATTTCAGTTGAATAAGGGGAACTATGGAGCTATGAGGGAGGAGCTGGCCAAAGTTCAATGGTGCAATATCTTAGCAGGGATGGCAGTGGAGCAACAATGGCAGGTGTTTCTCGGTATAATGCAGAAGATGCAGGATCAGTTCATTCCAAAAAGGAAGAAAGACCCTAAGGGGAGGCAGGGGTGGCCGTGGCTGACGAGGGAAGTTAAGGATCATATAAAGACAAAAGGGAAAGAGTATAACATAGCAAAGATGAGTGGGAAATCGGGGAACTGGGAAGCTTTTAAAGAACAACAGAGGATAACTAAAAAGGAAATACGCAAAGAAAAAATAAGGTACCAAGGGAAACTGGCCAAAAATATAAAGGAGTATAGTAAAGGCTTTTTTAGGTATGTGAAAAGAAAAAAAATGGTTAAGACTAAAATTGGGCCCTTGAAGACAGAAAAACCTGATGGTCTACATCCCAGGGTACTGAAGGAGGTGGCTTGAGAAATCGTGGATGCGTTGGTGATCATTTTCCAATGTTCTATAGATTCAGGATCAGTTCCTGTGGATTGGAGGGTGGCTAATGTTGTCCCACTTTTTAAGAAAGGAGGGAGAGAGAAAACAGAGAATTATAGACCAGTTAGTCTGACCTCAGCGGTGGGAAAAATGCTGGAGTCAATTATAAAGGACGAAAGTTGTCACATCTGATAGCAGTAACAGGATAGGTCAGAGTCAGCATGGATTTATGAAGGGGAAATCATGCTTGACTAATCTTTTGGAAGTTTTGAGGATGTGACTCTGAAGATGGACAAGGGAGATCCAGTGGATGTAGTATACCTGGACTTTCAGGAAGCCTTTGATAAAGTCTCACATAGAGGTTAGTGAGCAAAATTAGGGCACATGGTATGAGGGGCAAAAGACTGACATGGATTGAAAATTGGATGGCTTACAGGAAACAAAGAGTAGTGATAAATGGCTCCCTTTCAGAATGGCAGGTGGTGACCAGTGGTGTGCCGCAGGGGTCAGTGCTGGGACCCCAGCTTTTTACAATATACATTAATAATATAGATAAAGGTACTAACAGTAATATTAGTAAATTTGCTGATGACACAAAGCTGGGTGGCAGGGTGAAATGTGAGGAGGATGTTAGGAGAATACAGGGTGACCTGGACAGGCTAGGTCAGTGGACAGATGCATGGCAAATGCAGTTTAATGTGGATAAATGTGTGGTTATCTACTTTGGTGGCAAGAACAGGAAGGCAGATTACTACCTAAATGGAGTCAAGTTAGGTAAAGGGGCAGTACAATGAGATCGAGGTGTTCTTGTACATCAGTCAATTAATGCAAGCATGCAGGTACAGCAGGCAGTGAAGAAAGCTAATAGCATGCTGGCCTTCAAGAAGAATTGAGTATAGAAGCAAAGAGGTCCTTCTGCAGCTGTACAGGACCCTGGTGAGACCACACCTGGAATACTGTGTGCAGTTCTGGTCTCCAAATTTGAGGAAAGACATTCTGGCTATTGAGGGAGTGCAGCGTAGGTACAACGAGGTCAATTCCCAGAATGGCGGGACTATCTTACGCTGAAAGATTGGAGCAACTGGGCTTGTATATACTTGAGTTTAGAAGGCTGAGAGGGGATCTGATTGAGACGTATAAGATTATTAAAGGATTGGACACTCTGGAGGCAGGAAGCATGTTTCTGCTGATGGGTGAGTCCTGAACCAGAGGACATAGTTTAAACATAAGGGGTAGGCCACTTAGAGCAGAGTTGAGGAGAAACTTCTTCACCCAGAGAGTGGTGGGTGTATGGAATGCTCTGCCCCAGAGGGCAGAGGCCACGTCTCTGGATACTTTCAAGAAAGAGTTGGATAGAGCTCTTAAGGATAGTGGTATCAAGGGTTATGGGGATAAGGCAGGAACAGGATACTGATTGAGGATGATCAGCCCTGATTATAATGAATGGTGGTGCAGGCTCGAAGGGCAGAATGGCCTACTCCTGCACCTATTGTCTATTGTCTATAAGATCTAAATCTAAAACAAAATCTCCACAGATGCTGCTAGACCTGTCGGGTTTTCCAGTCACATCTGTTTTTTGATGTCTAGCATCTGCAGTTCTTTAGTTATTTTTTATAAAGACGTGAAGGTCTCGTTACAACTGTGTAGGGCATTGATGAGACCACACCTGGGGTACAGTGTGCAACTTTAGTTTCCTTATTGTAGGAGGAATATACTTGCAATGGAAGCAGTTTAGTGAAGGTTACCTTGTCTGATTCCTAGGATGAAGGGGATTGCATTACAAGGAAAGGTTGGGTGTATTCATTGGAATTCGGAAGCACGAGAGGTGATCCTGTTGAAAAATAAGATTCTATCGGAGGGATTGACACCACAGATGTTGAGAGGATCTTTCTCCTCATGGGGCAGCCTAGAACCAAGCGGTAGAGTTTAAAACGAAGGAATCTCTCATTTAAGACTCAGATGGGGAGGCGTTTCTTCCCTCAGAGGGTCATTAATCTTTGAAATTCTCTTCCCTAGAGCACAGTGATGGCAGGGTCATGGAATATATTCAAGGCTGAGTGAGACAGATTTTGATCGACGGAGAGGCAGCAGTTATGGGGAGTAGACGGGAAATGAATTAACTTCATGATCTAATCAACCATGATCTTATTGAGAATGGTGGAGCAGGTTTGAGGGGCTGTATAGCCGTCTCATGCTGCCATTCCTTCTGATCTTGTAATCTTCGGATTTTTTGTAGAATTCTCGATGAATGAAGATCACTTGCCCAGAGATTAATCAGCCACCACACAACTTTCACAACTGTATGCAGGTCCTTTTCACAGTCCACTGCCAGGAGAAGTGTCCAAATACACTGCAAAAGATAGGGACTGCTGGCCTATAGTTTTCTCCAATGAAAAGAAAAAGAGAAACAAGCAAGGAGGGAGACAAACCAAAAGGAACAGAGTTAAGCAGAGGGAAGGAATAAAGATCGAGAAATGAGTTAAGAGAGCATTAGACTCACAGACATGAGCACATACGTGCGCGCGTATAGGTATGACTCAGGCATGAACACTTTCAGTAAACATGTATGCATACACATGTGAGGGGTGGTGATGGCTTAGTGGTATTATTACAGGACTGTTAATTCAGAGACCCAGGTAATGTTCTGAGGACCAACGTTCAAATCCTATTGTGACAGATGGTGGAATTTGAGTTCAATAACAATCTGGAATTAAGAGCCTGGCGTTGACCATGAACCCATTGTCGATGTTAAGGAAAACTCATCTGGTTCACTATCTCCTTCGGGAAAGGAAACTGCCATCCTGGTCTGGCCTACATGTGACTCCTGATCCAAAGCAATACAGTTGACTCTTAACTGCCCTCTGGGAGGGGCTATAAATACTGCCTAGCCAGTGATGCCCTCATCCCGTGAATAAATTTAAAAAACGTGTAAAAACTCTCGTACACGCAGACATGAACAAACACACATACGTTCACACAGACGTGAACACACATGATTGAGTTTTTTTGAGGAAATGATGAAGGTGATTGATGAGGGCAGGGCAGTGAATGTTGTTTACATGGACTTTACCAAAGCATTTGACAAGGTCCCACATGGTAGGCTGGTCCAGAAGATTAAGTCACATGAGATCTGCAGTGAGTTGGTAATAGTTGGCAAGTCATGTTGCAGCTGTGCAAAACTTTAGATCGGCCGCATTTGGAGTATTGTGTGCAGCTCTGGTGGCCGCACTATAAGAAGAATGTGTAAGATTTGGAGAAGGTGCAGGAGAGGTTTACCAGGATGCTGCCTAGATTGGGCTGTATTAGCTATAAGGAGAGTTTGGACAGACTTGGATTATTTTCACTGGCGGGTCAGAGGCTGAGGGGTAACCTGAGGGAAGTGGATAAAATTATGAGAGATGTGGATAGTCAGAGTTTTTCCCTCAGGGTGGGAGTATCAAATACAGAGGAGGTATAGGTTTAAAGCAAGAGGGGGAAAGTTTCAGGGAGATGTGCGAGGAAAGGTTTTTACGCAGAGGATGGTAGGTGCTTGTAGATTCAGATATGACAGCAACGTTTAAGAGACGTTTAGTCAGATACATGAACAGGCAGGGAGTAGAGGAATATGGACCATTTGCAGGTAGATCGTGGTAGTTTAGAATGGCATCATGATTGGCACAGACATGGCAGACCGAAGGGCCTGTTCCTATGCTGTTCTGTTCTAAGTTCTACACACACAAATAGATACACACATACACTGCCATGCACACACACACTGCCATGCACACACACACATACGCACACTGTTGTGAACATACACGAGCACAGACACATGTCACACACATATACACATAAATGTACACACATGTACATGTGTACACACACAGCTCGAAATAAGAGATTGAATTTGAAAGGTGAAGCAGGAGCAGATGGGTATGGGGCAGTGTGTGCCTGTGGCTTTCACTGAGTGTCTGAGTGTTCAGGATAAAAATCCAAACATCTGCCTGGAATAGAAGGAGAAACAGATGGGTGGCCCTCTTGCCCCCTCCCCCATCTTCAGAAAGCAATACTTGGCAGAAATAACATTGATCCAGTCTTTGAAAACAACCTTTCCTCATTCCAAATAAGGCATGGAAGAGGAAAATAAAATATAGAATTGTTAATGTGCTGGAGGAGGCTATTCAGCCCATTGTTTCTGTGCTGATTCCAATCATTTGAAGTTTGTGCTGATCTCCTGCTTTTCTCCATAATTCTGAAAATTGTTTCTACTTAAATCATCATCCATTGCCCCTCTAGAATACTTCCATTGAACCCACCCCCACCAATTCCCAGGCAGCGTATTCCAGACCCTAACTAGAGTCATAGAGTCATAGAGATGTATGACATGGAAAGAGACCCTTCGGTCCAACCCGTCCATGCTGACCAGATATTCCAACCCAATCTAGTCCCACCTGCCAGCACCCGGCCCGTGCTGTACATCTCTATGACTCTATAAAATACAGGAAACTGCAGGGGAATGGAAGAAAGGATAAAAGTGAATGAGAGAAATGTGTGGGAGAGAAATAAATGTCAAGGAGGCAAAAGGCAGGTTTCAGGGATGGGGAGGAGAGATAGGAATGAGGCAGAGTGAGTAGGGGGCAGTAAAGTAAGGATGGTGTAGAATTCTCTCCATGGATGTTGCCAAACCTGCTGAATTTCTCCAGCAATTTCTCTTTTTGTTTATTGATAGTTTGTGGAATCTCAAATGAGTTTTCAATAAATGGGATAGGAAGAGAGACATTGGGATAATTAACCACCAATATGTAATCAGTTGTGATCTTTCACGTCTGGGACCTTCATTTAAAGCCATCGTGAGTCAGATAAAGTATCTGAGCTTTCTGGTCGCCCGCCCTTATTTCAGAATGTTTGAGAAACAAGTATCACACGTTCTGAAAAGATCTGATGCTAACTGGGGAAAGGGCGAGGGAGTAAGAGCTGGAGGGGAGTAGTGCAACTCCTGTTCCTGATTACGATTTAGTGATCTCAGTTGGAAACTGATGTTTTTGGGGAACCCAGTATCAGTTGTGATGCCTTTCACGTGCGAATAGCTTGCTAAGTATGTCATTATTGAGACTTTCTACGTGAAGAAAGATACTGAAATTGTAGACTGAGAGGCAGTGGGTGCAGAGAGTGGAGGGAAAAATCGATGTTTAAGAACTCTTTCTGTGGTCCCCTACCTACAAACGACGAGCGCTAGGATCCTGCAGACATCAATGAGGATGCAGGTGGGATGCGGCTGGTTATGTTTGGAGGGAAGGGTCGGCAACGGGGACACATCAAAACATCATCCGGAGCTCAGGGGGTAGCTGACGTTCAGGGCCCTTACTGGAGAGCAGTGCCCAGGCTCACTGTCCAGGGCAGCCCTGAGGGGGTACAGGACCCCACGCCCCACTCCCCTCCCCCGTGTGCTGGTCAACACCGAAATCCTCAACCAACACTATTCACCCATTACCTGGTCAATGCCAGACTGCCACCTGTGGGATCTTGCTGTGTGCAAACTGGCTGCCTCAACACAACAGTGAGCCCCGTCCCCAACCCCCACCCCCAGTCCCGCGCCCCCAACCCCTTTAAAAATATTTCACTGTTTGGAGATGTTGTGAGTGGTCCCGGAAAGGCAGGTTTGTTCTTTCTGTAATGGTTTATAGGCAGCTCCCCCCCCCCCGGCTCTCATAGTCTGGGTCAGTGGAGGGGTGGTGAGGTGGGGGAGAGCCAGGGCACACCGTAGCACCCAACAAATCATTTTGCAGGAAAATGGGGAGTCTGCGAAGCTGCCCCAGGCTGTAAAATACACGGAGTGAGCAATCTTCCCCGCCCCTCCAGCCTCCATCCAATACACACACACTCCCCTCCCCCTCACACACACACACACACAGAGCTTACATTCCATGTCTGCGCCTCTTCCCCAGCCAGACAGTCTCCGATTACCCACCGAGTCGAGAGACAGAGACAGAAACTCCAAACCAAAGAGTCTCTCTGACCCTTCTCTGTTTTACTGTGTACCACAGGAACAAATGGGAGACTTGTCAGTTCACCAAGACTGCTCTGAATGTCCCTTCAGATTGTGCCCTGAACCTCTTGTGTATCTCAGATGAGCAGCGTACCCAGTTTGCAGGGTGTCAAACCAGTGAATCGAGGAGCAGAGTTGCTGTGATAATGTGGAAAATGCAGCTGCCAATTCGTATACAGCAAGTTCCCCGGACAGAGCAGCATCAGCTGATGTGTTTAGAGAGCCTCTTTAGCACGGTTAAATGTCCCAAGGCATTTCACAGCAGCAACATCAAAAATTAAAAACATCGCCTGATAAAGAGATAAGTGCGTGTGACCAAAGAATCCTACTGTGCAGAAAGAGGCCACTCAGCCCTTTGAGCATGCACATTCCAAATCCAGCCCCTATCCTATCCTCACTATTTCAAATTCCCCATGCCCAATCCACCTAACCTGCTCACCTTTGGGTCAGGCAGCATCCATGGTGTCAAATCAAGCTAACATTTCAAGTCTATAATACTGTGAAGAGTCATCTAGACCCAACACATTAACTTGCTTTCTCTGTACGGATGCTGGCTGACCCGCTGTGATTTCCAGCATCTTTTGTTTCCAGTTTAGATTCCAGTGTCTGCTCTTGCACATCTTTGGACTGTGGGAGGAAACTGAGCACCCAGAGGAAACCCACACGTAGAACATGCAAACTGCACACAGAGGGTGGAATCAAACCCGTGAGGCCGCAGTGTGAACCACTGAGCCAATGTGCCACCCGAGTCACTGCAGAGGGAAAAGAAAGAGAGAAATAAAGCGAGAGGTGGGTGACAGTTTGGGAAGGAGTTCCAGAGTTTGGAGCTGTAGTAAAGGCACAGCTGCCGATGGGGCCACAATTAAAATCGAGAATGCACAAGAGGTCAGAATTGGCCATTCAGCCCCTCAGGGGATTCTGTTCAATCCTGGTTCATCACATCAGTCTTGAGACATTAACCAGAGAGTCAGCCTGCTCTCTCATGTGGATGTAAAGATCCCATGGCAGATATTTTGAAGTTATCACATCAAGTTAATCCCAGTGTCTCATATTATATTTCCCTCCACTGATGCCACAAGAACAGAAGATCAGCTCATTTTCTCATGGCTGTTTGTGGGATGTTGCTGTGCACAAATTGAATGTTGCATCTCGACATTACAACAGTGACTACACCTGATTGGCTATAAAGTGCATTAGGACATGCTGGGGTTGTGCAGAAAGAGGCCACTCAGCCCATTGAAAGTCTTTCATTTCTCTGATTTTGCAGCTCCCTCATACTCACAGCAAGAGATAGCAAGGACCATAACTTGCAGTCTGCAACGCCACCTCCGAAACAATCCTGAGCACCAGCACCCTGCAAGGCCACATACTCAGCCTCTTACTATATTCCCTGTATACTCATGATGTTGTGGCCAACTTTCATCCCAACTCCATCTACAAATTCACTGTTAGCAACACTATTTAGGCTGGAACTAAATAATGACGAGACAGAATACAGGAAAGCAAGTGAGTGCCTGGTGGTGTGGTGTAAAGACAACAATCTCTCCCATAATGTCAGCAAAAGGAAAGAGCTGGTCATTGACGTCAGGAAGCAAGGTGGAGGGCACAGCCCTGTCTGTATCAATGGGGCTGAGGTGGGGATGGTAGAGAGCAACAACTTCCTGGGAGTGATGATCACCCACAATCTGTCCTGGTCCATCCACATTAATGTTGCAGTCAAGAAAGCACAACAGCGCCGCTACTTCCTTTGGAGGCTAAGGAAATTCAGCATGTCGTAAAGACTCTTACCAAGTTTTATAGATGGACAATAGAAAGCATTCTATCTGGGTGCAACTGCTCTGCCCAGGACCATAAGAAATTACAGAGAGTTGTGAACACAGCCCAGTCATCACGCAAACCAGTCTCCCATCCACTGACTCCATCTACCCTTCCCGCTGCCTCAGGGAAACAGCCAACATCATCACAAACCCCTCCCACCCCTGTTATACTCTCTTACAGCCTCTTCTGTTGGACAGAAGGTACAAATGTACATAAGTACCAACAGATTCAAGAACAGCTTCCTCCCTGCTGTTATTAGACTTCTGAACAGACTGGGGTTGTTTGGTACGCATGTCCCAGAGATGTTCCCTGAAATGTTTCGCAAGTTGACATCCTGTCTCCACTAGGAGACCCCACTGCCTTGTGGCCAACCATTTCAACTCCCCCTCCCACTCCATCAAGGACATGCAAGTCCTGGGCCTCCTCCGCCGCCAAATCCAAGCCACCTGACGCCTGGAGAAAGAACGCCTCATCTTCCACCTTAGGACCCTCTACCCACATGGCATCAACATCGATTCCACCAGTTCCCATATCTCCCCTCCCCCCACCTCATCCCAGATCCAACCCTCTAACTCGGCACCACCCTCTTGAACTGTCCATCTTCTTTCCTACCTATCTGCTCTACCCTCGGCTCCAACCTATTACCATCACCCCACCCCACCCCAACCTGGATTTACATATCACCTGCCCAGCTACCTCACCTTCACCCCCCTCCCATTCATTTCTCAGCCCCTTAACCCCCAACATTCCTGATGAAATGTTTATGCTCAAAACGTCGACTCTTCTGCTCCTCGAGAGATGTTGACCTCCTGTGTTTTTCCAGTGCCACACTGTTTGACTCTGATCTCCAGCATCTGCAGTCCTCACTTTCTCCTAACACTCCCTCATACAACAGACATTGTGATGCTGGCAAACAAAATCTTCATGTTTCTCATTCAGCACTTATCACTTACCGAGTCAATGCTAAACCTTTTGGTTAGTGCGGGTGAGGCCTGAGCTGGAGTGACTGGACACCCTAAGTGAGCCCCATGGGCTGATCCAGGGAGAACATTACAGCATTGTTTTGAACCAGTGAACAGGCAGGCCAGCAGTACAGTGCCAGCTGTGGACCAGCCTCTGTGATACCCAAGTAAAACAATTCAGGTTAACTCCCTCAGTACAGTACTGTGGGAGTACTGCACTTTCACAGGTGCCAGAGGGATGAGTTAAAGTTTATTCATGCCACTGGGATTATCTCTCAATAATATTATAAAGAAAATGTCTGGTTACTTGCACATTCCTGTGCAGGATCTTGTTGCATATACTTTGTTTATTGTGCTTTGTATACAATCCAAAAAAACTTTATCATTTGTAAAGCACTTCTGGATGTCCTGAGGTTACACAGAAATGCAAGTCCTTTATACTGGGAGGGTCAGCCTGACGTTTGTGGTCAAATATCTGAAGTAGGCTTGAAACCCACAGCAGCCTCACACAGAAGTGAATGCACTACCCTCAGAGCAATATAAATTCCTTCTATAGAACCACACCACTCAAAAGGTGGCACAGTGGTTAGCACTCCTGCCTCACAGTACCAGAGACCCGGGTTCAATTCCCGCCTCAGGCGACTCTCTGTGTGGAGTTTGCACATTCTCCCTGTGTCTGTGTGGATTTCCTCTCACAGTCCAAAAATGTGCTGGTTAGGTGAATTGGCCATGCTAAATTGCCCATAGTGTTAGATGTATGGGAATGGGTCTGCGTGGGTTGCTCTTCGGAGGGTCGGTGTGGACTTGTTGGGCCAAAGGGCCTGTTTCCACACTGTAAGAAATCTAAGAAAATCTAAAAAAGGTGACAGAATCTGAGATTAACGCCAAACTGACACAGAACACAGGCAGACACTGACAGAGTGCTGTCCTCTCGGAGGTTATTGAACAGCTGGACCATGAAGCTCAGGAACGTAGAAACAGGAGTAGGCCTTTCAGCCCCTTGAGCATGTTCTGCCATTCTAGATCATGGCTAATCATCCACCCCATGCCACATTCTCATGCTAACCCCCTGTCTCTTAATGCCTTTCATAACTAGTAATCTATTGGTTTCGACTGAGCTTACTCAATGGCTGAGATTGTACAGCCTTTGAGATGGAGATTTCCAAAGGTGCATTACCTCTGAGAGTGTGCCAACTGCTTCCCAACCGTATAGCCAAGGGAAACCTTTCTGCAATGATCCTGTTGATCCTTTTAAGAATTTTGTATGTTGGAGGTGCACTTATCCAGGCAAATGGGAGTCAGGAGGTGAGTTACTCACTGCAGGATTCCTAGCGTCTGACCTGCTCTTGCAGCAGCAGTATTTATATGGTGAGTCCAGTTGAGTTTCTGGTCAATGGTAACCCTCAGGGTGTAGTTCGTGGGCAATTCAGGGAATGTAACATTAGTGAACATCAAGAGATGATGGTTAGATTCTATCTTGTTGGAAATGGTCTTTGTCCACAATTCTATGGTATGAATGTGACTGGCCACTCATCAGAGCTTAAAAATGTGTTGCTGGAAAAGCGCAGCAGGTCAGGCAGCATCAAAGGAACAGGAGAATCGATATTTCGGGCATAAGCTCTGATCTCCAGCATCTGCAGTCCTCACTTTCTCCTGGCCACTCATCAGCTCAAAGTAATAGTATCAGAATCAAAAGGGACCTCAGAGGCAACTTTTTCACACAGAGGGTGGTATGTATATGGAAAGAGCTACCAGAGGAAATGGTGGAGGCTGGTACAATTACAGTATTTAAAAGACATCTGGATGGGGATATGAATAGGAAGGGTTTGGAGGGATATGGGCCAAATGCTGGCAAATGGAACTAGATTTATTTAGGATATCTGGTCGGCATGGATGAGTTGGACCAAAGAGTCTGTTTCCATGCTGTACACCTCTATGATTCTATATCTGTTGTTGCATGGGATCTTGCCGTGCACATGCTGACATTTTGAGCTTGCTTGAGGTTGTGAAAGGTGCTATGGAAATGCAAGTTTCTCCAGAGTTAAGGAAGAGTGAAATTAAATGACAGTCATGTCAGTGAAGTACATCCCAAGAATGAATTAAAAGACCCATGCTGAGGGATGGCTCAGAGTTTTGACAAAAGCATTAAAACCCTTTGAGATACCAAACCATAATAACATGGTCCCTTAATGAGATTAATTAAACAAGGATAATTAGAACCTGGATTCATTCACAAGGACTTGGCAGGAGCACAACATCTCCCTGTGGAGAATCACTCTGTGACGTCCTGGCCAATAAACTCAAACTCGAGGCAGGAATGTCTGAGTCACAAAATTCAGGAGCTGCAATACCTCCTAATGGTTTTACACAGAATGAAACCCAACACAGAAACAGGCCATTCAGTGCCTCTGCTCAGTGCTGTCATTTCTGCTGCACATGTGTCTCCTCCCACCACCCCACTCTGCATCACAGCCAATCACCAAATCTCTGATTTCTTCCTCAGATAGGTACCCAGTTTCCCCTACATTGTATTGACACTGTCTTTGCTATTCACCATAACTACTCTGTGTTGGAGTGAGTACAATACTCACACCACAGTCTGGGGAACAGTGTATCTCCTGCAGCCTCAGTTGGATTGATCAGGGACTGCGTTATCGTTATAGTATCGACTTCTGGGCTCTGTCCCAGCAAAAGCAGCTCTCCACTGAAGTTATCAACTCCCCACGCTCCCCCTTTTATCATTTTAAACCCACCAGCTCCACCTCAGCTTTTTCCTTTTCTGTAGAACCGATTCCCAGGATGTTCAGCATTTGCTAATTGCTCTAAGTGCTTGGTTTCAGTCCCATCCACACAGTCACTTCCCGTTGGATCTCCATCTCTGTTTAGCAGCAAACCATTTGCAGAAAGAATAATTTTTCGAAACTGCCTTCCAATCTCACAGAGGGCTCCAAAGCAAGTTACAGCCATTTGCAAGACTGCTGTCAACAGGGGATGTGGCAGCCAATTCATGCAGAGTAAGATCCCACAGGCAGCTATGTAACAATGACCAATCTGGTCTGTGAATCTGGTGGACAGGAACATTTTGATCAGAGGACAGTGGGGAATCTCCCATAGCTCTGTTGCCGGTAGTTTCTGCCAGATTGTTTACAACCGCTTCAGAGAGAAGAAGGAACATTAATGTGGTATATTTGCGGAGTCTAGGTTAGAGTGGTGCTGGAAAAGCACAGCAGTTCAGGCAGCATCCCAGGAGCAGTAAAATCGACGTTTCGGGCAAAAGCCCTTCATCAGGAATACAGGCAGAGAGCCTGAAGGGTGGAGAGATAAATAAGAGGAGGGTGGGGGTGGGGAGAAAGTAGCATAGAGTACAATAGGTGCGTGGGGGTGGGGATGGAGGTGATAGGTCGGAGCGGATAGGTGGGAAGGGAGATAGGCAGGTAGGACAGGTCATGGGTACGATGCTGAGCTGGAAGGTTGGAACTGGGGTAAGGTGGGGGGGGGGGGGGCGGAAATGAGGAAACTGGTAAAGCCCACATTGATGCCCTGGGGTTGAAGTGTTCCGAGGCGGAAGATGAGGCGTTCTTCCTCCAGGCATTGGGTTGTGAGGGAGTGGTGATGGAGGAGGCCCAGAACCTGCATGTCCTCGGCAGAGTGGGAGGGGGAGTTGAAATGTTGGGC
>NC_057740.1:42377274-42381678 GCF_004010195.1 Chiloscyllium plagiosum
CTCCCTGACCTATCACCTCCATCCCCACACCCATTCACCTATTGTACTCTATGCTACTTTCTCCCCACCCCCCCCCTCCTCTTATTTATCTCTCCACCCTTCAGGCTCTCTGCCTGTATTCCTGATGAAGGGCTTTTGCCCGAAACATCGATTTTACTGCTCCTCAGTTGCTGCCTGAACTGCTGTGCTTTTCCAGCACCACTCTGATCTAGACTCTGGTTTCCAGCATCTGCAGTCATTGTTTTTACCTACTTGTATATTTGCAACCTCACAATCCACTCCACACAGATCCAGGTTCCACACAAAGCAAGCAAATATTTATTGCTATCAACAGGACATACAGCAGGAGCTGCTCTGGGATCAGGAAGCTAATCAATGAGATTAGCACAACCTTGGCATAGACTCTATCTCTCTCTCTCTCTCTCTCTCTCTTGCCTGACACTCACCCCCAGTCACCCCCCTTCACCTCCTGGTCAGTGCACCTTCAGTCACTACTCCTTGTTCTTCATCTCTGCTTCCCATTTTCTGTTGACTCTGAGCTGACTGCCAAATGGTTCTGAGCAGATCCCTTCCCTCAGCCATCTGCCAACCCTCATCCCTGGTACCCCACACATCCCCTCTCCCTCAACTCTCCCTCAGTCAACTCCTTCAGCCTGTTCTTAGAAACCAACCTGCAGCAGCTGAGGACAGCTCTTCCCTTCCTTATATTCTGCTGATCCTTTCAAACCCACTCACTCAGACACTGTCTTAACATTTGAGTTTGTAAAATATTCCTCGTCTCCACACAGAAAAACTGACATTTTATATCAGGTCTGTATCGACATTGCATTTTCAGCTTTTACTTATAAATGAGAATATTTTCCAATCTCATGAAGCTGCTAACTTTTGTGAAGAGTGCAGCGGACCCTCATCACTGACCCTCCGACCGTGCGGCACTCCCTCAGCACTGACTCTCCGACAGTGCGGCACTCCCTCAACATTGACTCTCCGACAGTGCGGCACTCCCTCAGCACTGACCCTCCGACAGTGCAGCACCTCCCTCAGC
The DNA here is from genome assembly GCF_004010195.1 of Chiloscyllium plagiosum. Lineage (NCBI taxonomy): Eukaryota > Metazoa > Chordata > Chondrichthyes > Orectolobiformes > Hemiscylliidae > Chiloscyllium > Chiloscyllium plagiosum. The sequence continues at coordinate 42,378,320 of NC_057740.1, forward strand.
ACAGACTCTCCGACAGTGCAGAACTCCCTCAGCACTGACCCTCTGACAGTGCGGCACTCTCTCAGCACTGACCCTCCAACAGTGCCCACTCCCTCAGCACTGACCCTCCAACAGTGCCCATTCTCTCAGCACTGACCCTCCGACAGTGCCCACTCCCTCAGCACTGACCCTCCGACAGCACGGCACTCTCTCACTACTGACCCTCTGACGGCGCGGCTCTCCTGCATCATTGACCCTCTGACAGTGCGGCACTCCCTCAGCACTGACCCTCCGACAGTGCAGCACTCCCTCAGCACTGACCCTCTGACAGTGCGGAACTCCCTCAGCACCGACCCTCCGACAGTGCAGCACTCTCTCAGCACTGACCCTCCGACAGTGCCCACTCCCTCAGCACTGACCCTCTGACAGTGCGGCACTCCCTCAGCACTGACCCTCTGACAATGCAGCACTCCCTCAGCACTGATCCTCTGACAGTGTGGCACTCCCTCAGCACTGACCCTCTGACAGTGCGGCGCTGCCTCTGATTTACATTTACCCTGTTAACCCCGCTAAGAATTCTGTCTGTTCTAATAAGATCGTCTCATTGTTCTTTTAAATACAGGCCCAAGCTAATTCATCTCTTGTCTAAAGACAGTCCCTCCATCCCTGCGTCAACTTAGTGAACCTTCTCTGGACTACCTCCGACACAAGTATATCTTTCCCTGGATTAGGGGACCACAACTGTTCACAGTCTTCTAACAGTGCTTTGACTTCTCTTTTTTTTAATGTTCCATTCCCTTTGTAATAAAGACCAACATTCCATTTGACTTCCCTATTACCTGTTGAACTTGGCGCTAGCTTTTTTTTGATATATATAGAGGGAGCTAAATCCTTCTGTGCTGCAGCTTTCTGCAGTGTTTTTAATTTTAAACAACTCTTAGCTCCTCTACTCTTCCCACCAGAGTGCATAACATCCCATGTCACCACATTATATTCCACATTCATGTTTCCGCCCACTCACTCTAACCTTCCTAAATCTCTCTGTGGAATCTTTGTGTTCTACTCACAACTTGCCATCCCAGCTATCTTTGTGTCATCCACAAAACTTGGCAATAAAACATTAGTTTGCCTCATCCAATTCAATTCCTGACTAAAAGGAATATGGAGGGTCTAAGAGCTTTCAGTCATATGGGCTCGGAGTGTCATTGGCTGGGTTGGCATTTACTGTAAATTAGGTAAATAAGGAGAAACTATTTCCAGAGACACAAGGGCCTGTAACTAGAGAGACAGATTTAAGATATTTGTCAGTGACCTGAGTGTGACTGCCCTTGTTATCAAAACACCAAGTGGCCTTGCATGACATCAAGGAGCCCTCGCAAACCTGGGATCAAAGGACATTGGGAACAAGCTTTGTTGGAAAGTCGTGTCCTTCTGTCTGAGACCCAACATGGACTTTGGTAAAGCCTTTAACAAGATGCCGGATGGTAGACTAGTTAGTAAACTTAGAGCACATGGGATTCAGGGTGAGCTTGTCAATTGGATGCAAAATTGGCTTGATGTTAGGAGAGATTCATCACCAGAGGTGTTCTGCAGCGATCGGTGCTGGGTCCACTTTTGTTTGTAATTTATATAAATGATTTAAATGGGAAGTTAGGCGGCACGTAAGTAAGTTGGTAATATAGCTGACAGTGAAGTAGATTACAAAGGGATCTTGATGAATTGGGCCAATGGACTGAGGAGTGCCAGATGGAGTTTAATTTGGATAAATGCGAGGTATTGCATTTTGGTAAAACAATCAAGTTAGAACTTATACAGTTAATGGTAGGGCCCTAGGTAGTGCTGCCAAACAGAGACACCTAGGGGTTCTGGTATATTGTTCTTTGAAAGTTGCATCACGGAGATAGGGAGGTAAAGAAAGTGTTTTGCACGCTTGCCTTTATTGCTCAGACTATTGAATATAAGGATTGGGATGTCATGTTGAGATTGGGCCACTTTTGGAGTACTGTGTACAGTTCAGGTTCCCCTGTTATAAGAAAGATACTATTAAATTGGACAGGGTTCAGAAAAGTTTTTATCAGATGTTGCTAGGACTGGAGAGTTTGAGTTATAAGGAGGGCTGGATAAACTGGGACATTTTTCACTGAAGCATAGGAGGTTGAGGGGTGACCTTATTGAGGTTTATAAAATCAAAAGGGGCATAGATAAGGTGACTATGACTCCATAAAAAAGCCCCAAACCTATTCAACCTCTCCCTATAGGTCAAACCCTCCAGTCCCAGCAACATCCTTGTAAATCTTTTCTGAATCTTTCAAGTTTTACATCTTTCTGATAGCAGGACGACTAGAATTGTATACAATATTCTAAAAGTGGCCTCACCAATGTTCTGTACAGCCACAACATGATGTCCCATATTGAATGCACTGACCAATGAAGGCAAGGGTGCCAAATGCCTTCTCCACCACCCTGTCTACCAGTGACTCCACTTTCAAGGAACTATGCACCTGCACCCTTAGGTCTCTTTGTTTGGCAACATTCCCCAAGGCCCCACCATTTAATATATAAGTACTTGTATTTGTAAGCCCTCAGATACTGAAGCAGTCCATGTTCAAATGCAGCAAAATCTGGACAATTTCCAAGCTTGAACTGATAAGTACTAAATAACATTCAGGCCATAGAAGTGTAAGACAACAACTAGCTCCAATACTGCCCCTTGACATTCAATAGCGTTACCATTACTGAAACCCTCAATATCGACTTTTTGGGGCTTACCATTAACCAGAAACTGTACCGGACCTACTGCACCATGACAGTAGCTACAAGAGCAGGTCAGAGGTTAGGAGACCTGCAGTGATGGGCAATTGGACCTGGGAGTCTCACTGGGTCTGGGGCAGAAGCCCAAGTGTTTAATTATGGAAATAACAGTCAGTGAACATTAGCAAGTCAGCTGACAGTGTGAGGAGGACAGGCAAGTGGCCAAAACTCAGGGCTGCAGCAGAGCAGGCTCATCTGGACAATCACAGTTACCGTCCCATCTCTGTGACAGGCAGGAACTGTTGTTATGACCGTGACAGCTGCTTGCCATCTCTATTTGCTGTTGACTGGCCCGTAGACAGTCCTGAATCATCCCCACAACTAAAATCTCACAGTGGGGTCAGCCACCCCAGTGCCTGTTGCCAGGAATTTCATGAAAAAATGTTTTTAAACAATAAAATTATCAATCAGTCACAACAGACAGAAAAGCCCATAAACTCAAAGTTCCAGTCTCTCTCTTTGTCGTTTCCTCACATTTTCTTCATCTCCCTTCCTGCTTATCACTCACTGAACTCCTCTACACTCCACCCTCTCCTCTCTCCATCTCTCCCCACTTACTCTTCCCCTCA
>NC_057740.1:42381781-42426941 GCF_004010195.1 Chiloscyllium plagiosum
TCGCTCACTCCATCTCTCGCTCACTCCATCTCTCGCTCACTCCATCTCTCGCTCACTCCATCTCTGCTGATTGCTCCTATGACATCATTTTCCTTATTCACTGGCATAAAAGAGCTGGATGTCCATTTTAGTGCAGACCAGGATCACACTGACAACTGCGAGGCAATGGAGGGGTGCACTAGGCACTCTGTCACACATCCAATTCCATCTTTGGGTCAGGGTTCGATTAGCCAAACTCTGGAAGGGAAGTGGAAAGATAAACCAGCATTCACTTTCACCTTTCACAACCTCACAGCCTGGAATGTGACAGTGACACTGTGCACACCCAGTGATCTGAAAATAAAAATGTGCTAATGTTCAGATAATCTGAATTTTAAGAGATGTTGTGAAAAGGATTAAGGAACAGCCCTCCACTTTTCATTTTGCAACTGTGGCCTCAAAGGGGCACACAGGCCTTTCACCAGCACAGCACCATCGTCACAGAAACCCTCTGACATCGCAGCTCAACCTCCCTATTTCCCAGAGCTAACTTACCGACAGCCCCCCTTAATGACTCTCCGACAGTGCGGCACTCCCTCAGCACTGACCCTCTGACAGTTCGGCACTCGCTCAGCACTGACCCTCCGACAGTTCGGCACTCCCTCAGCAATGACCCTCCGACAGTTCAGCACTCGCTCAGCACTGACCCTCCGACAGTTCAGCACTCCCTCAGCACTGACCCTCTGACAGTTCGGCACTCCCTCAGCAATGACCCTCCGACAGTTCAGCACTCGCTCAGCACTGACCCTCTGACAGTTCGGCACTCCCTCAGCAATGACCCTCCAACAGTTCAGCACTCGCTCAGCACTGACCCTCCGACAGTTCGGCACTCCCTCAGCAATGACCCTCCGACAGTTCAGCACTCTCTCAGTACCGACCCTCCGATAGTGTGGTGCTCCCTCAGCATGAACCTGTGACAGTGCGGCACCCCCTCAGTATTGGCCCTCTTACAGTGTGGCGCTCCCTCAGCATTGATCATCAGACCCTTGGATCCTCCCTGAGTGCGGACGCTCTAGTATCATGGATTGAAACTGCTGGACTGGGGCTCATTCCCACAACCTTTTGCCTCAGTGACAGGGGTCACACCTGACACTTTCCAATCGGTGCTCGCTCTGACTGAGGAGATGCAGCCAGGAAATCTGGCCCTGAGCTGTAAGCTGTGTCTGGAAATCAGAACATTCTCCTATTGAACCAGTGACCAAGTGGAAAGTATGAGCCCTGGGCACTGGTGCGAGGCTGGTTAGAGAATATGGTCCAATCAACTGTGACGCCTTTTGCAGCAGAATACCTTCTGGCAGCAAAGCCAAGAGGTAAAGGCAGTGAAATGGGACCACCCTCACAATATGACTGTGGGATTCAGCATTATTCAGAACAAGAATGGAGAAATCAAACCTTACCATAATTTTATTCTTTAATCTGACACCATACAGCCAAAGATCTGATCCCTAAAACCAGGAGCTGCTTAGATCATTGTCATGGACTTAACATTTAATCCTCTCGCTGTTCCACTCGGCCATTTCCACTCCCAGCGAGCCTGGCTGTGGTGATTAGTTAGCATTAGAGTCATAGAAATGTACAGCATGGAAACAGACCCTTCAGTCCAACCTGTCCATGCCGACCAGATATCCCAACCCAATCTAGTTCCACCTTCCAGCACCTGGCCCATATCCCTCCAAACCCTTCCTAATCATATACCCATCCAAATGCCTTTTAAATGTTGTAATTGTACCAGCCTCCACCACTTCCTCTGGCAGCTCATTCCATACACGTACCACCCTCTGTGTAAAAAAGTTGCCCCTTAGATCTCTTTTATATCTTTCCCCTCTCACCCTAAACCTTTGCCCTCTAGTTCTGGACTCCCTGACCCCAGGGAAAAAGACTTTGTCTATTTATCCTATCCATGCCCCTCATAATTTTGTAAACCTCTATAAGGTCACCCCTCTGCCTCTGAAATCCATCAAGCCTCACCCCCTCCCCCTCCCCATCCCCAATATCTTGCCATCTTGATAATATACCACCCTGCACCCACTTCCCCTCCCCTCCTTACTTGGTGGAGTTCACATTTTAGTCTAGACGAAGGCAGAAGTCAGATTTAAAATTGTTTACACAAGAACAGAAGGGGATGACAAAGTAGAATTTGAACGGCCTCTTTCTGGGCCGTAGAATTTTATGAATTGCTGGAACTTTGAAATTGCAACAAGTGGATTTTCGTTGAATTGTGACTGATGGAGGCGTGGAAGGATAAAGTTTAAATTCATCCCTCAATAAGCATCACTAACAAGCTGATGATCTGGCGTTATCTTGCTACTGTTTGTGGGATCATGCTGTGCACACATTGGCTGCCAGATTCCCAACATTACGACAGGGAATGCGGTTCACAAAAGTACTTAATTGGCCAAAGAACATCCTGAGTGGTGCTATAGAAATGCAAGTTTTTTTCTCTCAAACTAGAATGAACCTTGTCTTGTTCAAGGTTTTTTCTTTTCACTGCAGCAGTAACATCACTACCTCTGGACCAGGAGGTCTCTTTTCAAATCCCAACTGCCCCAGAGGTGTGTCATAACATGTCCAAATAAGCTGATGAAAAAGTATGATCATCAATGTCTTTGTCTCTAATAGTGCCCTCTCTCCCTCGTGCTACCTGCCTGTTTCACATACCGGCAGAAGATACTACATTTTGTTCTCTCTTTGCCACTCATAATTTCCTCTTCAGCTCCCTTCTCATGCTGTTTTAACTGATCTGGTTCTCACTTGAAGAATTCACCTGAAATGTGTGACACACCTTTTTCTTTTGGTTTCATCATAACCGCCTTCTCCCCATGATCAGGGGTCTTGGATGTACTGAGCCAGAGTAATCACCTCCTTGTTAAGGATCACTTTCCCTTGGTCTTTGGTTCCATTTTACTTTGTAAAGTTCTACTTTAGTCTGTTCCTTACTGACAGGTCTTAAAAATAAATTAGCATGACATTTATTGTAAACTGTTTTTTTAATAAACTTAAAAGCAAGTTAGGAGGGGTCAAATAATTCCTTTTCTTAGCTTAGTGCTTCCAAATAAACCTGTTGGATTATAACCTGGTGTTATGTAATTTTTTAACTTGGTCATAATAAAGTTTGAATTTAAAAAGGGAGTTGATTTGCCAAATAAACATATATAGATAGGATAGTGAAGAAGGTGTTTGGTATGCTTTCGTTTATTGGTCAGAGTATTGAGTACAGGAGTTGGGAGGTCATTGTACAGGACATTGGTTGGGCCACTGTTGGAATATTGCGTGCAATTCTGGTCTCCTTCCTATCGGAAAGATGTTGTGAAACTTGAAAGGGTTCAGAAAAGATTTACAAGGATGTTGCCAGGGTCGGAGGATTTGAGCTATAGGGAGAGGCTGAACAGACTGGGGCTGTTTTCCCTGGAGCATCGGAGGCTGAGGGGTGACCTTATAGAGGTTTACAAAATTATGAGGGGCATAGATAGGGTAAATAGGAAAAGACTTTTCCCTGGGGTCGGGGAGTCCAGAACTAGAGGGCATAGGTTTAGGGTGAGAGGGGAAAGATATAAAAGAGACCTAAGGGGCAACTTTTTCACGCAGAGGGTGGTACGTGTATGGAATGAGCTGCCAGAGGAAGTGATAGAGGCTGGTACAATTGCAACATTTAAGAGGCATTTGGATGGGCATATGAATGGGAAGGGTTTGGAGGGATACGGGCCAGGTGCTGGCAGGTGAGACTAGATTGGGTTGGGATATCTGGTCAGCATGGATGAGTTGGATCGAAGGGTCTGTTTCCAAGCTGTACATCTCTATGACTCTTTAACAGTCTGTATATAACTAGTATCAGAAACTGTTCAGTTATGTTAATTAAAAAACAGCAAAAACGCTGTTTAATTGCAAACAAAACATACTCAAGCAAAGATGCAACTATTATTAACAAAACAGTTCTCAACTGCGTAAATATATATAACTACTTTTCTTGAAAAAGAACAGATTTGAGACTGCACAGACTGAGAACTGTACAGTGTGTTTTCTTAAAAGTACTTTGGCCAAAAAGTAAAAAAAAATGTATTAATGGATTGTCCCAAATACTAATGAGCACACAAAATCACGTTTTACAGAAGGTATAAGCACTGGGGTTTCTTCCTGGATCAGTTACAGCTGGCTGTAACTGCTATTCCTGGGTAAAGTAATGGCAGACTCTAAAGTCTTCTCTAGGAACCCTCCATTTGTGCTGATGAGATTTTCCAGTGGGTTTTCAAATTACAAACATTGATTTCAGATAAAAGGAGGGGGGGGGGGGGAAGATTATTCCTCCAGACAAGTTATCTTTGACTACCTAGATTTAAATCCAGTGTATTTCTTTCACATATAAATCAGGTCATGTCACCTCTCTCTGAGAGTGTTGCAGGCTTAGTATCTTCATCTAAGCAACTTGTGCCTTGCAGCTGTATCATTGTTACTGTTGTAGACAGTGTCTTTTGCTTTGTAAAGTGTTCTTTCCAAGACGTTCAAGCTGTATCCAGTCAATAGTATAAAAATTAATATTTTGAATAACATCTGGCTATTACAAAACATATGTGCAACTGTGACTCTGAGCAACCATCAGGTCAAGGTGAAACTATTCTGCTTTCAACCTGCTTTGATTCCTGAAGAAGGGCCTGTGCCCGAAACGTCGAATCTCCTGTTCCCTGGATGCTGCCTGACCTGCTGTGCTGTTCCAGCAATAAAGTTTCAACTGCTTTCAACCTGTGCATAGCCCAGTAATGCAGGAGGTAACAACAAATTGGCTCCTCCAGGCTCCAAACATGCCACCCAAACAATTCATTGCATTAGCACAGCAACTAGTCCTGTCTGCCAAATTATCTGCTTAGCCACTGATCACACTAGACATCTTCCAATGTGTGTAACCAGCTAAACCTTCCCCAATGCTCACAAGGTTATTATTCACTATGAATTTTTAATAGTGATTTAATGACTCCTAAATTGGCAGCTGAGAGCTGACTGATTCATTGATTTACTGGAATTTTGATTACTGCCATTAATATTTTATTGAATTTGACAACACAGAAGTACACATTTTAATAAAGCTCGGAACGTAAAAACATTATGTCTTGCTTGTATCTCTATTACATACTGAACGTCACACTGATGTCTCTGTGTGGCGTTTGGAAGGATATACAAAGAAACAGAGTGTGGGACATAGATTCTCTGTAGTCACACTACAGATGTGTGACTAATGACTTGCTTCATATAGTTTTAGAGTCATCATGATGGAAGAGGCCATTAGGCCCATTGCGTTCATGCTGGATATCTGTTGAACAATCTCATTAGTCTCATTCTCTTGGTTACTATGACTGGCCCTTCAAATGTGTCTCAAGTTCTTTCTGAAATTGTCTTTGCTTCCACCACCTCAGAGGGAGAGTGAGCCAGATCATTGCCACTTGCTGCCAGTGTTTACTTCACAATCAAATTAATTAAAACACTTGGATTAAAAGCGACATATATTCACTATAGCAGCAGAAAATACACTGTCATTATGTGGTCTCATAGGGCGTTTTATAGAACTGTATCTTATCCACCACAATTCAGCAATGCCCCAGGAGGTTCACGAGAAATGAAAGCTATAACTAAACAATAGAACATAGAACATAGAAAAATACAGCGCAGTACAGGCCCTTTGGCCCTCGATGTTGCGCCGATCCAAGCCCACCTAACCTACACTAGCCCACTATTCTCCATATGCCTATCCAATGCCTGTTTAAATGCCCATAAAGAGGGAGAGTCCACCACTGCTACTGGCAGGGCATTCCATGAACTCACGACTCGCTGAGTAAAGAATCTACCCCTAACATCTGTCCTATAACTACTACCCCTTAATTTAAAGCCATGTCCCCTCGTAATAGCTGACTCCATACATAGAAAAAGTGCACCCGTTCCAATGCCTCCACATCCTTCCTATAGTATGGCGACCAAAACTGCACACAATATTCCAGATGCTGCCGTACCAGAGTCTTATACAACTGCATCATGACCTCAGGACTCCGGAACTCAATTCCTCTGCCAATAAAAGCCAGTACGCCATATGCCTTCCTCACCGCACTATTTACCTGGGTGGCAACTTTGAGAGATCTGTGTACATGGACACCAAGATCCCTCTGCTCATCCACACTACCAAGTATACGACCGTTAGCCCAGTACCCCATCTTTTTGTTATTCTTCCCAAAGTGAATCACCTCACACTTACCTACATTGAACTCCATTTGCCACCTTTCTGCCCAGCTCTGCAGCTTCTCTATATCCCGCTGTAACCTGACACATCCTTCCTCACTGTCAACAACTCCACCGACTTTCGTATCATCCGCAAACTTGCTCACCCAACCTTCTAGCCCCATCTCCAGGTCATTTATAAAAATGACAAACAGCAATGGTCCCAAAACAGATCCTTGCGGAACACCGCTAGTAACTTCACTAGATGAACCTTTACCATCAACTACTACCCTCTGTCTTCTTCCAGCCAGCCAATTCCTAATCCAAACCTCCAACTCACCCTCAATGCCATACCTCCGTATTTTTTGCAGTAGCCTACCATGGGGAACCTTATCAAACGCCTTACTAAAATCCATATACACCACATCTACCGCTTTACTCTCGTCCACCTCCTCAGTCACCTTCTCAAAGAATTCAATAAGGTTTGTGAGGCATGACCTGCCCTTCACAATACAACTACAATTCCTGAATTCGAATCGATCTGGTTGGAGGTGGGAAACAAGAAGGGAGTAGTGACCTTGTTGAGTATTTGTTATAGACCTCCAAGTAGTGGGAGGGAGTAGAAGAGAGCATTTGTAGGTACATTATGGAAATCTCCAGGATAAGTAATGTTGTGAGAGTTGGTGATTTCAGTTACCCCAGGGTAGCCTGGGAAAGGAATATAGTGTGGGCCACGGAAGGAATGAAATTCCTGCAATGTATGCAGGAGAACTTTGTGGAACAATACATTTCCAGTCCTAGCAGGGAGGGGGTTGTGCTGGATCTGGTCCTCGGAAATGAGCCAGGCCAGATGAAGAATGTCAGAGTAGGAGATCTTGCTGTCTCTCTCTTCCACTTTAACAATTTCACAGTCTTCCTGTTGACTCGCAGCTTTCAGTTTGGATAAAGAGACCACAGCCAAAAGACTAAGTTAGATTTCCTCTTTCAGATGCTGACTGACAGACTTTGTATTTCCAACACTTCCTGTTTTATCACAAGTTACTGAATTCTCTGATGAAATCCAGTACAGCAGTAGGATAGTACTGCATGCCTAACCTTGCTGTCCTGAATGATGTGACTTATTGAGAGTAATTCCAGGGGGTATCTGCTAGCACACGACAATGTCACGCATGTAAACAAATATTACAGAGAGATAGCTGATCACGAGCAACAGCTTAAAAGCTAAGAGTACATTAGCACTTAATACACGGTTACAAATTCCCAGCTATGTCAGCTATATTGAAGATCCAAATCTCCTGCTCTTTTCAAACAGGAGGTGTGGGATGTATAATGTTTCACTTGTGAGGGCAGTGAGTTTAAAGTGTTTAATTCGAAAGCCCTCACCTCCAGCAGTGCAGTACTTTGTCAGCACTGCTCGCTGAGTTTCACCCTCAAGTATTTGCTCGAGTCTACGCTGTGGAAACTTGAACTCACAAATTTTCCGACTCAGAAGTGAGAGAGAACTGACTGAGCCACAGATGACAAAAAAAGTGTTCAAATAAACCTTAAAAGCACTTTTTAAAAAATGCCTGCATGACTTTTCTTCTTCGATTTGCTCTCAGCTGTGGTTGGAGATTAATCTTTAATTCCTGAAGACGCCAAGACAATCCTGAAAGGTTAATATCCTCAGTTCTGGATATTTCTCATCTCATATACCCCATTGTACAGATGTGCACTAAACTAAGTCATCAAGTGAGTTCACAAAGCCCCAGCTTGGAGCAATAGAGTGGCCACCAAATCCTCTAATGTTCCACCGATTTGGAGGTGAGGGGATTCTTCAGTCTCTGTGGGTAATGGTGCTTGTGTGGGGCTGAGACATTCTTATAGTCTCCAGTCTCTTGCAGTGAAATCTAGCAACCAAGGGGTTAACTGCCTGTTTGCCAAATCTCTGTGTTAACCCGTCAGCTCTTCTTGATGATGCTCTCGATGACTAACTCAAGGTGGGTGAGGGGTAGCTCAGTGTCTACAGCAGTCCCAAAGTGCTCAGACTTTATATATGCAAGCCAGGGTTGCCATGGAGACGAGGCCTAAATCTGCAAGTTGACCTGTGTAGCAGACTGGCTTCTGAAACAGTCAGCTCTTACTTCACCGAATCTCATTAACTCAGCAGAGACTGCAATCCGAGTTATATATGCAAATATATTCTATAGGTGCATAAATATATACATATATACATAAGGAGAAGGCAACACTCAATATTACACAAAAAAAAACACAGAAAGGAAACAAGTAATGTTTTTCCTGCTCAAATTGGAAATAACACTGAGCTGACTCTAACTGGGATCCTTGAATTTGTACACTCTCACAACGCCTGCAAATTATTTGCACTGTCTCATATGTTTAGACAGGATGAAAAAGACCTTGTCAGTTGTACAGCAGCTCTGTTTTTGCCCCCAAGCATGTGCAAACTGCAAACATGAACAGCAAGCCTCCCCCATCACTCTTAAACCCCCCACACTCCCCCTCCAACCTTCCCCCCTCCCTCAGCTTCTCAAGAACCAGAGCCATGACTCATTCAGAAATTAGACACCGATGGAAGTCCCCTCTCTGAAACCCCTGAGCCTGGCTACAGGACGATCCTCCTGAAATCTGATAGAGTCTTCACAAATTGAAGATGAACCTCCATGATACTGTGGACAGCAACGCCCTGGAGAAAGGGGACAATAAACAAAATAATTTTCATTCTGCACTTTGTGAACTGGTTGTAAAATTGTTGGCCATGGTTGCGGGAGGAGGGAATCAGCAGTTTGACCCCTCCCTTACTCCTTCCAATCAGCTGGGGAATACTGCAAGGATCAATGATTTTGATTTACAAAGAAGGCGAGGGTCATGGGGACAGGCAGCGAAGTTGAGACCACAAACAGGTCACAGCCACGATCTTACTGAATGGTGGCACAAGTTCAATTTGCTGAGTAGCCCTACTGCTGTTCCTGATTCTGGTGCTGCTTTGTGCCAGATGATCGGTGGGGACCATGTGGGAGTAAGGCAGTTTCCTGGAAATTATGTGATAGAATTTTCTGGAATATGTCCAGACAGAGCTGACACTGCCTCAGCTACAGCACAGATTGGTCTCCCACACTGCTCTTCAATAACTCCTTGCCAGTGTCCTTCTTAACACTTTATAATCTTACACACTTCCAACAAATCCCTTCAGGCTTCTTGCCTCCAACAATGACAAATCCAACTGCTCTGTAATCCCTCATTTCTATAACTCGCTCCTGAGCCCCTCAACAATGCCTTCACATCCTTCTGGGTGTCTACGGTTGAAGATCTGAAAATATTCATGGTAAGGTGTTTTATTTGGTTTACCAAAACCCCTTCACAGTTGATTGATGAAGGTAAGGCAGTAAATGTTATCTACATGGCTTTATTTAAAAATAACACAACACCAGGTAACAGTCCAACAGGTTTATTTGGAAGTACTAGCTTTCGGAGCGCTGCTCCTTCACCCGGTATGATTTTAACTTTGCCCACCCCAGTCCAACACTGGCACTTCCACCTCCACATCATGGCTACACGGCTTTAGCAAGGCCTTTGACAAGGTCCCTCATGGTAGGGTGATCCAGAGTTTAAATCGCATGGAATCCATGATGAGTTGGTAAATTGGATACAAACTTGGCATGGTCATAGAGACAGTGGGAAGTTGTGAAGGGTGTTTTTCTGACTGTAGGTCTGTGACCAGTGGTGTTCCACAAGGATTGGTGCTGGGACCTCTATTGTTTGCAATATATATAAATGATTTGGGTGATTGGTAATCGTCTGATTAGTAAATTTGCAGATGACACAAAAATTGGTGGAGCTGTGCATAGTGAGGTTATCAAAGGATGCAGCAGGATATAGATCAGCTGGAAAGTTGGGCAGAGAAATGGCAGATGGAGTTTGATCTGGACACTTATGAGGTGATGCATTTTGGGAGGTCAAATGCAAGATGCACATATACTGTAAATGTCTGGACCCATAGGGGCATTCATACACAGAGGGATCTCAGGGTTCATGTCCATTACTCCCTGAAAGTGGCAACACAACTGGATAAGGTGGTAAAGAAGGCATATGGCATGCTTGTCTTCATTGGTTGGGGCATTGAGTATAATAGTTGGCAAGTCATGTTGCAGCTGTATAAGACTTTAGCTAGGCCATATGTGAAGTATTGTGTGCAGTTCTGATCACCACACTATAGGAAGGATGTGGAGGCTTTGAAGAGGCTGCAAAAGAGGTTTACCAGGATGTTAGCTAGGTTGGAGTGTATCATCTATAAGAGAGATTGGACAAACTGGAATGTTTTTGCTAGAGTCTCAGAAGCTGAGGAGAGTCCTGATAGAAACATTTAAATTGTGAGAGTCATGGATAGGGTGGATAGTCAGAGACTATTTCCCAGGGTGGCAATGTCAAATACTAGGGCAGTATAAGTTTGAGGTGAGAGGGGGAAAGTTTAAAGGAGATGTGCGAGGTATGTTTTTTACTCAGAGGGTGGTAGGTGCCTGGAACACGCTGCCAGGGAAGGTGGTAGAAGCAGATACAATAAGAACATTTAGGAGACCATTAGATAATTTTGCTCCCCCAACAAATGGTGGTTAAAAACCGGGCATTGTTGCTCTCACATGTGGAAATCTCACTATTTGCAATCGATGGGCACCCTTGCAATCTTCATGGCCCACTACCGTTGCATTGTTGTACTGCTGATCTGAGGCTACTGTGGTACTTCTTCCCCTGAGCTTCTTGAGGGTTGTGCACACAGCCAGGTTGGGTGGGGGGTGGTCCGGCATTGGCACATCTGTAGGATGTTGTGGCTAAGAGCTCTGTCCACTCAGCCATGTTTCTGAGTCAGGATGTTCCGTCTGGTTTGCCTAGAAGCTCATCTGCTGTCAGTGCTTGTGCTAAACTAAGGGGTGCCACCCCCACCCCGGCTATACCTGACACTCGCTCACTCTGCAGCTCCTGGAGTGAGAATACCTGTCGAGAGTGAGGAGGTGCCGCCTGCGTCTGGGGCCCACAAAGCCACAGTTCCTAGCACCTAGCCCCGTGCACACACTCCCCTCCCAGGCCCAATAGTATTGATGGGGTGTTGTAATGTCAGAGATGTCATGATGTGGCGGTGCTGCTGCTGGACTGGGGTGAACAAAGTCAGAAGTCACCTGACACCAAATGACAGTCCAATAGGTTTATTTGAAATCACAAGCTTTCGGAGAGCTGCCCCTTCATCAGGTGATTTCAAATAAACCTGCTAGACTCTAACCTGGTGTTGTGTGACCTCTGAGTTTGTCAGAGATATCATTTGACAAGGTACCCTTCGGCTATGCAGGGAATTGTAAAAGATCCCTGGTCATTAAGAGCATGGGAATTATCCCTGGTGTGCTCTATAATACTTATCACTGAATTAATGAAAAGAGAAAAGTGTTCATTATCGTGGAGCTGTTTGTATGACCTTGCTGTTTGCAAATTGGCTGCTGTGTTCCACACTCCCACAGGACTGCACTGGGAACATCAGCCAAGATTAAATTCTCAGGTCTCCAGATAATGACACAATTCTGCACCCAGTGGGATACTTCATATTCACAGGGTCTCTCACACCGAAACAGGAACATGGACAAACACAGAAATGGGGATGTACATCACAGACAGACAGCGACACAGAACTTTTAAGGCACACAGACATGAGAGAAAGAAAAGAGAAAGACAGTGAGAAAAAGGAAGAAGGACAGAAAGGAACTGAGAAGGATGTAATAAGAGTGAGATACAGAGAACTCAAAAAGGAACATGTTGCTACTCAGAGTCACAGTTAAATTCGATGACAGGGAAGCCATTTTCATGAAAGTCCAAAAATATAATGAAAGAGCCCATGGGAGAGAATGGAAAAAGAAGATAGAGACACAGTAACAAAGCATGTCACATTGACAAAAAATGTCAGATAGTCAGAGTGCAAAAGAGAGAGAGAGTGATAATATATGTATGTTTATCTTTATATAGGCATACCAAAAGGCAGCTAGAGACAGAGAAAGAGAGGGAGGTAGAGAATGAGCATGAGCATGATAAGTGAAGCACAGTGAAATCCAGGCTAATACTGACCAGGAACTATTTAGCTGCAAAACTAATGACAGCTTTGAGACTCATTGGAAGAGTGAGATCTGATTCTGACACTGTAAGAGGTCTCAGTGCAGCTCAAACATTCCAGCTGTTGCAAGATGTTCAGTTATTTTCTGCCTTAGTATTTGAACCAATCTCTTTAAGTATTTATGATAAAGCATCTGGGTGACATGAAACCAAAGCAGACAGGCGATTCAAGCCAACTCACAGAGAGAAAAGCAAATGACCAATCACCGGATGGATGATATCACATTTCCACAAGCCCCTTTGGGTGCAGTGGTCAGAGACGTTGGGCTGAGAAACTGAGAGAAGAAATGAGGGTATCGTCTCCAAACTGGTCTGGGACAGGAGAATGGGTATTGAAATGACCCCACATGAGCTGGTATCCAGTCACCAAATCACCCTTTATTTACACATGGAGTAAGTGAGGACTGCAGATGCTGGAGATCAGAGCTGAAAATGTGTTGCTGGAAAAGCGCAGCAGGTCAGGCAGCATCCAAGGAACAGGAGAATCGACGTTTCGGGCATCATTCCTGAAGAAGGGCTCATGCCCGAAATGTTGATTCTCCTGCTCCTTGGATGCTGCCTAACCTGCTGCGCTTTTCCAGCAACACATTTTCAGCTTTACACATGGAGTGTCCTTGATACTGATCCAGCTCTCTCAGAGCTAGCTCTCAGAGTGAACAGAACCTCCAACACTCCTGTTTATATCTGTCAGCCAGGACTCCCGGAGATTAACAATCTCAGTCAGGGAACTCATTTTTTAAGGTTCTTCTGGCTGACCTTGTTACAGTTACTGCAGATGTGAGTAAAAGACAGCAAGAATATGGGGACAAAAAAGAGAGAGAGAGTGTGTGTGTGAGAGAGTGAGTGTGAGAGAGAGTGAGTGAGTGTGAGACAATGTGTGAGAGAGAGTGGGGGGGCAGTGTGAGGACGAGTATGAAAGTATCTGTGAGTGTTTGTGTGAATATGAGACATTGGGTTCAGAGTGTGAGGATGAGAGTGTGAACAAATGTGATTACATGTGCATGTGAATATATATTGAGGGAACTTGATCCAACATTCCACAAGATCAAGGCTAAACTTATACCTCAACAACCCCAAAATTATCCCTGTAAACTTTACCCAACAAACATCTGCAGCTGAGACATCCGAGAGCAAGGTGATGGGATTTCCACTGTTTTCATATCACCCTTTGTCCAATTCTTTGGCCGACCATTTTCTGTCACTCGCTGTGAGCTCAGGAAGACCAGACTACTTACCCTGGGCTGTCAGGACAGTGCCTCAGAATGGGGCTCATGGTCATGTTTCCTGCGCGTGTACAAGTCCCAGCAAGAAGGAGAGATGATGTAACAAAGTCACAGAATGTGAACCCAAACTGGATAGGAAAGGCTGGGATTATGTCAAACACTGTGTGTGGTGTCTCTGAGCTCAAGAGATGAGTCGCTTTGTCAGCTTCAGGTCATCTAAAACTCTGCTGCCCAAACCTCAACTCTCATCCAGTCATCACTGAGGGGGTGTCTTCAATGACCTGAACTAGTTCCCAATGAACTAACAGCCTAGAACTTTAAAACTCATTTTATTTTCATATCCTTACTTTGTCTCACTCTTTCTCTATCTCAGTAACCTCCTCCACTGCTATGATCCTTCTGTGCATCTCTAATTCTGTGAGAAGGAACTGTTTCATTACATTTTCAGCATCAGTGGGACTGGATGAGACTTTTGGAGCGCACTGAGTGTGGAGCCTGAAACAGTTATACGGCCTGGAAAGAGGAATTCACAGGGGGAAGGGCTGTACACCTCTTTGTGTGCGGCTGAAACTTCGGCCATGGAGAAATCCGAGGAATCCCACCTCCTGGAATAACTGTGGACGTACGGTGACTACGGGAAAGGCTTCCATGTCCTGTCTGCCCTGAAGACTTATCGGCGCAGTCACACCGGGGAGAGGCCGTTCACCTGCCCCAAGAGCGGGAAGGTCTTCAGCCATTCCTCCGCCCATGTAGCCCACCAGTGGGTCCTCACGGGCGAGAGGCCATTCACCTGCCCCAAATGCGGGTGGAGGTTCACATTGTCCTGCAATTTTCAGAGGCACCAGCGGGGACACCAGTGCCCCCAACAATCGGAATCTGCCAGGGACGCTGCTGTGAGTCACCCCCAGGACTGAACCTCCTGCCTGTTCTGACAGTGGGTGCGGTGGGAGAGGCGGTGGGCTTTTTTTGTTTTCTGCTGGACTGCACCCCCCTCCTCCCAACCCCTTGGTGGATCATGGACAGCACAGCATCTCAGTGGTTAGCACTGCTGCCTCACAGCAACAGGGACCTGGGTTCAATTCCGCCCTTGGGGCAACTGTCAGTGTGGGGTTTGTACACTCTCCCCGTGTCTGTGTAGGTTTCCTCCGGGTGCTCTGGTTTTCTCCCACAGTCCAAAGATGTGCAGGTTAGGGTGGATCGGCATGCCATATTGTCCCATAATGCTCACGGATGTGTAGGTTAGGTGCACTAGTCAGGGGCAAATGTAGAGTAATAGGGTTGGAGAATGGGTCTGGGTGGGTTACTCTTTGGAAGGTCAGTGTGGACTTGTTGGGCCGAAGGGCCTGTTTCCACACTGTAGGGATTCTACAAAGTCTGGCCTCTAGACCACACAGGCTCACTATACATGGTGGCAGTGGGCAAATTCACCCTTAAAATACCTGAGAACATAGGGCACCCCTATTTGGAGCTACTCCAACTGCAGGCTGCTACTCCTTTGCATTTTGAAAAATTCACATGAGATGTGGATTTTGCTGACTTCCCCTCCCTACTGTACTACGGGAGGTGGTGAGCTGCTTTCTTAAACCACTGCAGTCCATATGCTGTAGCTAGACCCACAATGAACGCTAGGGAGGGAATTCCAGGATTTCAACCCAGCGACAGTGAAAGAACAGTGATATATTTCCAGGTCAGGATGGTGAGCGACTTGGAGGGGAACTTACATGTGGTGAAGCTCCCATGTATCTGCTGCTCTTGTCCTTCTGGATGATATTGGTTCTGGGTTTGGAAAGTGCTTTCTGAG
Source organism: Chiloscyllium plagiosum (assembly GCF_004010195.1). Taxonomy (NCBI): domain Eukaryota; kingdom Metazoa; phylum Chordata; class Chondrichthyes; order Orectolobiformes; family Hemiscylliidae; genus Chiloscyllium; species Chiloscyllium plagiosum. The sequence goes on from NC_057740.1 coordinate 42,397,187, forward strand.
GATCTTTGGTGAATTTTTGCAGTACATCTTGAAGACAGTACACACTGCTGCTACGGTGTTTCAGTGATGGAGGGAGTGAACATTGGAACTCATAGATATGGTGCTAATTAAGCAGGTTTCTAAGTCCAGGATGGTTTCAAGCATCTTGAGTGTTTTTACAGCTGCAACTGGGGAGCATTCCATCACACTCCTGTACCTTGTGGACAGGTTGTGGGGATTCAGGAGGTGAACCACTCAATGCAGGATTCTTAGCCTCTGACCTGCTCTTATAGTCACAGTTTTTATAATTTTTTTATGCATTCACAGGATAAGGACATCACTAGGCAGGCCAGTATTATTGCCCATCCCTAATTGCCCAGAAGGCAGTTAGAGTCAACCACATTGCCAAGGAATCACACATCAGCCAGACAAGGTAGGGACAGCAGTTTCCTTCCCTAAAGGACATTAGTGAACCAGGTGGATTTTTCCAACAATCAATAATAGATTAATGGTCATCATTAGACGCTTTTTTCCAATTATTATTGAATTCAAATTCCACCATCTACCCAAGGCAGGATTCAAACCCAGGACCCCAGAATGTAACCTGGGTCTCTGGATCAACAATCCAGTGATATTACATCTAGGCCATTGCCTTCCCCTAATGGCAGGTCCAGTTCAGTTTCTGATCATTGTTAAGCCCCAGAATATTGCTAGTGAGGGATTCTGTGATGGTAATGCCATGGAACATCAAGGGGCAATGTTTAGACTCTTTCTTGTTGGAATTGGTCATTGATGTGGCATAAATATACTTGCCACTTGTCAGCCCAAGCCTGGATATTGTTCAGATCTTGTTGCATTTGGATCTGGACTGGTTCAGTATCCGAGGAGTCACGAATAGTGCTGAACATATTGCAATCATCAGTGAACATCCCCACTTCTGACCTTATGATGGAAAAAAGGTCATTGATGAAGCAGCTGAAGATGGTTGGACCTAGTACCTACCCTGAGGAACTCCTGACCAAATAGTCTCTAGTTTAAGGCTGCAAAACTTTAAAGGCTATTATATGTGGAAAATTGTACTGGATGCTATTATTGCTGGTCTGTTAATACAGAGACCAGGTAATGTTCAGGACATCCAACTCCAAATCCCACCACGACAGATGGAGAATGAAGACTGTTACAATTCGATAATTAAACACTGAACAGTTTTATTTAGAGCCATAGAGATGTACAGCATGGAAACAGACCCTTCGGTCCAACCTGTCCATGCCGACCAGATAACCTTCTTTGCTGTCCACTACACCTCCAATTTTGGTGTCATCAGCAAACTTACTAATTTATGCTCACATCCAAATCATTTATAGAAGTATAAAAATTGGTGGACCCAGCACCGATCCTTGTGGCACTCCACAGGTCACAGGCCTCCTGTTTGAAAAACAACCCTCCACCACCACCCTCTGTCTTCTACCTTTGAGCCAGTTCTGTATCCAAATGGCTAGTTCTCCCTATATTCCATGAGATTTAACTTTGCTCACCAGTTTCCCACGGGGAACCTTGTCGAACGCCTTACTGAAGTCAATATAGGTCACCACTCTGCCCTCATCAATCCTCATTGTTACTTTTTTCAAAAAAGATTTCATTTGTGTGTTATCACAAAGTCTTTTATATGCTGTAAATTACTAGAGATTCAGTGATTCTGTTCGAGGCAAACATACAACATCTGACCAGTCCAGGAACACGTGCTTAAGGTGTTGACTTTTTGAGTATAGAGTGTGTGCAGTTATTTAAAAAAAACTTTTCATGTTTTCTTCAGATTGTTTTCTTGCGGTGATTTAAATGCTGTGGCACCTACGAGAGGCTACGTTGTTGTTAAAATTAATCCCTCTGTCCGTACAGGAGATCTGAATTTCATTCTCACATTAGAGTCTGAGGATTGGGACAAGAAACTAAAGGAGCTGCAGGCATTCCTGGAACACAGTCAGGCTGGGGACAGATACAATTTGAGGTTGGATGATACATTCTGACATAATCAGATTGTAATGGAACATCCTGTACAGTCACTTGTTTTCAAAGCTGCAGAACTTTTAGGAGAGGGTTATGTAGCAGTACACAATCTGCAACTCCTATTCTCTTTGGTATTGCTCCTTAAGTACTGTAACTCCCACCAGCATCTCCCCTTCTTCTTCCCCTGCACCCCTCTACTCTTCAATCACACTGCCTGTGCTATTGGGGGTGGGTCTGGAGCCATGATACCATGACTTTCACAGAACAAACACTGCAACCTCAATACTAACTCAAAGCCTGAGCTAATACAAACACATTTCAGGATATCCTGGGTATAGATATGGCATTGAATATTAACCATGTTTCTACCAGTCAAGTAGGAACCCTGAAAGTTAACCCTACACCTATACATAAATGAGAGAACTTTGAAGAACTCAAGCTGGACCAATAGCAGAATCAAATGTTGTCCAGTTAAGAGAGGAAGGATATTTTCATGTTAACTTTTCTATAGCTGCTTAGTTCATCAAGCTCTATACCTCGAGTTACAACGCTGTGGCTTCACATCTCCCTCTAAGATTTGAGGCAGACATTCCAGCAGCCAGGTCTGTGAGAGTGCTGCACTGTCAGAGGTACCATTCTCCAGATCAGAGTTTAGAGGCAGCCCCCTCTACCTGGCCAAGTGGATATTAAAAATTCCACAGCACTATTGGAAAAGCAATGAGTTTACCTTGGTTTCTTAATCAGCCCAGCGCTGTATCAAAAAAAAATGAACCAATAATTTTTGCTGTTTGTGGAATAGACAGCCAAATCATCAAAATGTAATTCATTGGCTTGTAAGTACTGTGTCATTATTTTTGTGTCTTTAAAAACTTGTGGACTGCAAGGAGAGAGAAGTGCTTTTAAAACCATGAATTTACCAGGATGGCTGCATAATTTCACAACAAGGAAATTGATATCTATTTTGAATTTGTTTTATTCTGGCTGTGGATTTCTGAAATATGCAGATCAGGAGTCAAGACATTGTTTACAAGTGAAACTGATTGATTCTCTGCTAGCTGAGCAGGTTGGATCTGGAAACGAGTCACAGAGATACACAGAGAGAGAAAGATACAGAGTGTTGTGCTGCTGTTCTCCTGAGCAAACACTGCCTATTCTCCAAAGTAAAAAAGAACTCAGTTTAAACTTGAAGAAAACAAATGACCTTTCCCACAGCTGTAGCAGTGAACCATGACCTTTTGAATTGATAAATCAGAGATGATTTCCAAGTGATTCAGTTACTCTGTACCTCTTCCAAAAACTTCCAGAGAAAGACAAATGAACATTAAGGGTTTGGCTTGTCAAAATACCATCACCTTAACATTGCTTCTTCTATCTCCTCCAAGAATCAATTTTGCCCATTTGTTTGTGTGTGTGTGTGTATGTGTTTGTGTGTGTATGTGTTTGTGTATGTGCATGGAAGCGGGGGATGTTTATAAGATTAGTGTTATATACCAATAGTTTATATTTGTTCCCTTGTTGCTGTTGTCTAATTACTTATGGTAAATCCTGAGGGACAGGATTTATATGTATTTGGAAAGGCAAGGACTGATTAGATTCTGGATCAGTGGTGCTGGAAGAGCACAGCAGTTCAGGCAGCATCCGAGGAGCTTAATTAGAGACAGTCAACATAGGTTTGTGCATGGGAAATCAAGCCTCATGAACTTGACTTGAATTTTTCTAAGAAGTAACAAAGAGGCTTGATGAGGGCAGAGTGGTGGACGTGATCTACATGGATTCACTAAGTCATTCCTGATGAAGAGTTTATGCTTGAAACATCGACTCTCCTGCTCCTTGGATGCTGCCTGACTGGTGTGCTTTTCCAGCACCACACATTTTGATCCTCAGTAAGGCATTCAACAAGGTTCCCCATGGTAGACTGGTTAGCAAAGTTAGATCTCATGGAATACAGGGAGAACTAGCCATTTGGATACAGAACTGGTTCAAAGGTAGAAGACAGAGGGTGGTGGTGGATGGTTGTTTTGCAGACTGGATGCCTGTGACCAATGGAGTGCCACAAGGATTGGTGCTGGGTCCATTGCTTTTCATCATTTATGTAAATGATTTGGATGTGAACTTAGGAGGTGTAGTTAGTAAGTTTGCAGATGACACCAAAATTGGAGGTGTAGTGGACAGTGAAGAAGGTTACCTCAGATTACTACAGGATCTTGATCAGATGGGCCAATGGGCTGAGGAGTGGCAGTTGGAGTTTAATTTAGATAAATGTGAGGTGTTGCATTTTGGAAAAGCAAATTAGGACAGGACTTATACACTTAATGGTAAGAACCTGGAGAGTGTTGCTAAACAAAGAGACCTTGAAGTACAGGTTCATAGCTCCCTGAAAGTGGAGTCACAGGTAAATAGGATAGTGAAGAAGGCCTTTGGTATGCTTGCCTTTATTGGTCAGAGTATTGAGTACAGGAATTAGGAGGTCATATTGCGGCTGTGCAGGACATTGGTTAGGCTACTTTTGGAATATTGTGTGCAATTCTGGTCTCCCTGCTATAGGAAGGATGTTGTGAAACTTGAAAGGGTTCAGAAAAGATTTACAAGAATGTTGCCAGGGTTGGAGGTTTTGAGCTATAGGGAAGGTTGAAAAGACTAGGGCTGTTTTCCCTGCAGTGTCGGAGGCTGAGGGGTGACCTTACAGAGGTTTATAAAATCATGAGGGGCATGGATAGGATAAATAGGCAAAGTCTTTTCCCCTGGGTGGGGGAGTCCAAAACTAGAAAGTATAGGTTTAGGGTGAGAGGGGAAAGATATAAAAGGAACCTAAGGGGCAATTTTTTCACACAGAGGGTGGTGCGTGAGTGGAATGAGCTGCCAGAGGAAGTGGTGGAAGCTGGTACAATTACAATATTTAAAAGGCATAAGGATGGGCATATGAATAAGATTTATTTAGAGGGAAATGGGCCAAATGCTGGCAAATGGAACTAGATGGGGTTAGGATATCTGGGTGGCATTGATGATTTGGACCGAAGGGTCTGTTTCTGTGCTGTACATCTCTATGACTCTATGACTAAATCATAATTCTTGCTTAGTGCTGAAACCTTGCTGTGCTTTCTATCAACCTTGGTCTGAAAATACCAGGTAAATTCGGGAATAAAGAACTTTAACATTTAGGAAATAGCATGGTTCAATTTATGATGCATTACCCCAATGGGACAGAACAGGCTGCAAATGGATCCCCTTTGCTAAAGATAAAGAAGCGAAAGGTACAGGTTAAAAACGTATGTTCTGTTTTCCAAGAGTCCGTAATATGAAAGAAATTGGTGGAAGAGTATGAGTAATGGTGAAACTGGGATGGGAATTAGGGAGCCAAACATAGAGTTAATAAAGATCAGTGAGCACCGGGGTATTTGTTAATCTAGATTTAGTGAGTTAGGATACAGGTGGCAGAATTGTGGATGTATTGGTTTGTAAAGACAGGAAGTTGGTCAGGTGTAGTTAGAACTAAGACAAGATATTACTGAGAACTTAGCAGCAGACAGAGCTCAGAATATTGAGGTGATTGTTTTTAACTAGCACAGATGCATTGGGTCGAAGGACCTGAGACAAGTGTTATTCTGAAACCAACTGCCCTCACATGCAAAACAGGAGAGAGAACAAGAATCTTGCGTATGTCGCAGGATTCGCATAATTTCAACATGTCTTTATGGGGTGAAACATACCAGGGGAGATGGGTGAAAGATTCATGGTTTAAACCCATCTGCTTAGTTCCTTGCGAAGAGAAATTCATCCTCTTCATTTGGGAGCAGAGCTCCTGAAAGCCCCAGGGGGAGAGTGGATTTATATTTCGATTCCACGCTTGTGGATGCTGGAGTCAGAAGGTTCTGCCTGGAATGAGAGAAACCGTTCCCTTGGGACAAAGCATGCAATCCTGACGGGAATGAAAGTAGGTCATCAATGCACTCGGGTAGATGGAGAAACCGCTGCTTCTGACTGACAGCATTAACCCCTTCACATCACATGCTAATATGATCGTGATTACTCCACTCAGAAGGATAAGGGAGTATGCATCAAGAATGAGGTGTAGGAAAGTCTGCATCTGACCCATTCTCCTTCAATTACTGGCAGATTCACAGCTTGTTTAAAACATAAACTTCAGCCAATGACAGAGTTAGACAAAGTAAGAAATATTGAAGGCTTCAGTATAACACTCCCCTGACAGATTCCAGTCTGTAATTCACTCCTGGTGTCTGTTATTCTATTTATAAACCACCCTAAACTCCTCAATTAGGTTCCAGTCCCGATCTTAGCTCAGACATTGTCACCTTTTGTTATAAAACCTTCTCTTATCTCAAGAAGGTGACTTAAAAGAAGTTCTGTGATTTACATATTAATGAACCGAAACCTGCAATCCATTCTAAAAGATGAAAGATTTAACAATCCAAGTTTGTTCAATATATCACTGTATGACACTGTAATCTTTCACTATAAATTCTGTGTCTTATGATCTTATACTCCACAACCACCTGATGAAGGAGCAGCGCTCCAAAAGCAGTGTTTCCAAATAAACCTGTTGGAATATAACCTAGTGTTGTGTGATTTGTAACAAATAATATTGCTAGCCCAGCAACTGGAAACCTGAACTGAATCTCTAAAAACAGACCTTTTTTTAAAAAACATCTAATGTTTCTGGGCTCTGAGTCCAAGGTGGCCACAATGAAGCTGCAGTACTCTGTATTCCACATTGCAGTTCATTGGAGTGGAAACATTTTGGTTGTGAAATCCATCGAAACATGGACTTCAGGGGAGTGTGATGGAGTCACATTTTCTGTCTCAGGAATCACCTGAGGGTTGGGGCTGGGATATTAAGACTAATTTCTTGGACAATGGGACACTGACTAAAATAGCCTCCAGGCAGGAGCTAATCATTTCACCTTCGAATCCCCATTCGGTTGGAGATGGAAGGTGATGTGGATTTGACAGCCATGGCTTACAAAGGAGGTCAGGAAATGTCTCATAGAAAAGGAGAGAACCTATAAAGTGGTCAAGAACACTGGGAAATCAGAAGATTGGGAAGACTACAAAAACAAACAGAGGATAACAAAGACAGGAATAAGGAAGGAGAGTCATAGAGATGTACAGCATGGAAACAGACCCTTTGGTCCAATCTGTCCATGTTGACCAGATATCCCAACTCAATCTAGTCCCACCTGCCAGTACCTGGCCCATATCCCTCCAAACCCTTCCTATTCATATACTCATCCAAATGCCTCTTAAATGTTGCAATTGTACCAACCTCCACCACTTCCCCTGGCTGCTCATTCCATACACGTACTACTCTCTGCGTGAAAACGTTGCCCCTTAGGTCTCTTTTATATCTTTCCCCTCTCACCCTAAACCTATGCCCTCTAGTTCTGTACTCCCTGACCCCATGGAAAAGACTTTGTCTATTTATCCTATCCATGCCCCTCACAATTTTGTAAACCTCTATAAGGTCACCCCTCAGCCCCCGACGCTCCAGGGAAAACAGCCCCAGCCTGTTCAGTCTTTCCCAATAGCTCAAATCCACCAACCCTGGCAATATACTTGTAAATCTTTTCTGAACCCTTTCAAGTTCCACAACATCTTTCTGATAGGAAGGAGACCAGAATTGCACACAATATTCCAACAGTGGCCTAACCAATGTCCTGTCCAGCCGCAACATGACCTCCCAACTCCTGTACTCAATACTCTGACCAATAAAGGAAAGCATACCAATCGCCTTCTTCACTATCCTATCTACCTGAGGATCAAATATGAAGGTAGGCCAGCTAGTAATATTAGAATTGATAGTAAAAGTTTCTTTCAATACTTAAGATACAAACAAGAGGCAAAAGTAGACATTGGGCCACTCCACATTGATGCAGGAAGGTTAGTGCTGGGAGATAAGGAAATAGCTGAAGAACGTAATAAGTACTTTGTGTCAGTCTTCACAGTGGAAGACAGGAGTAATATCCCAACAATTAAGGAGAGTCAGGGGCAGAGTTGAGTATGGTAGCCATTACAAAAGGGAAAGTGTGAGAAAAGCTAAAAGGTCTAAAAATTGATAAATCTCCTGGCGTCGAAGGGCTACATCCCAAAGTTCTGAGGGAGGTGGCTGAGAAAATAGCAGAGGCGTTGGTTGTAATCTTTCAAAAGTCACTGGAGTCAGGGAAAGTCCCAGATGATTGGAAAATTGCTGTTGTTGCCCCCTTGTTCAAGAAAGGTTCAAGACAAAAGATGGACAATTATAGGCCGATTAGCCTAACTTCAGTTGTTGGTAAAATTCTAGAATCCATCGTTAAGGATGAGATTTCTAAATTCTTGCAACTGCAGGGTTGGATTACAATAAGTCAACATGGATTTAGTAAGGGGAGGTCCTGCCAGACAAGCTTGTTAGAATTGTTTGAAGAGGTAACAAGTGGGTTAGACCAGGGAAACCCGGTGGATGTTATCTATCTAGGCTTCCAAAAGGCCTTTGCTAAGGAGCCTCATTGGAGGCTGCTGAGTAAGGTGAGGGCCCATGGTATTTCAAGGTGAGCAACTGGCATGGATTGAAGATTGGATGTCTGATAGAAGGCAGAGAGTTGAGATAAAAGGTTCTTTTTCAGAATGGCAGGTAATGACAAGTGGGGTCCTGCAGGGTCCAGTGTTGGGGCTGCAGCTATTCACTTTATATATTAATGAGCTGAATTAAGGGACTGGGGGCATTCTGGTGAAGTTTGCCGATGATACGAAGTTAGATGAACAGGCAGGTAGTACTGAGGAGGTGGGGAGACTGCAGAAAGATTTAGACAGTTTAGGAGAGTGGTCCAGGAAATGGCTGATGAAATTCAACATGGGCAAGTACGAGGTCTTGCACTTTTGAAAAAAGAATACAGGCATGGACTATTTCCAAAATGGTGAGAAAATTAATAAAGCCAAAGTACAAAGGCATCTGCGAGTGCCAGTCCAGGATTCTCTAAAGGTTAACTTGCAGGTTGAGTCCGTGATTAAGAAAGCGAATGTAATGTCATTTATCTCAAAAGGGTTGGAATATAAAAACTGCAATGTGCTTCTGAGACTTTATAAAGCTCTAGTTATGCCCCATTTAGAATACTGTGTCCAGTTTTGGGCCCCACACCTCAGGAAGGACACACTGGCACTGGAGTGTGTCCCGTGGAGATTCACACAAATGATCCTTGGAATGTTAGGCCTAACGTACGATGAATGGCTGAGGATCCTGGGATTGTATTCATTAGAGTTCAGAAGGTTGAGGGGAGATCTAATAGAAACTTACAAGACAATGGCTTAGAAAGGGAGGGTGCTTAGAAGTTGTTTCTGTTAGGTGGGGAGACTAGGACCCATAGGCACAGCCTTAGAGTTAGAGGGGGTCAACTTAGAACAGAGATGAGGAGACATTTCTTCAGCCAGAGAGTGGTGGGCCTGTGGATTCATTGCCACGGAGCGCAGTGGAGGCCGAGACATTAAATATCTTCAAGGCAGAGATTGATAAATTCTTGATCTCGCAAGGAATTAAGGGCTAGGGGAAGTGCAGGTAAGTGGAGTTGAAATACCCATCAGCCGTGGTTAAATGGCGGAGTGGACTCAATGGGCCGAATGGCATTACTTCCACTCCTATGTCTTATGGTCTTATAAAAATCTGTTGTGGTCAAATGAAGAGAGGAGCAGAGCAGAGAGCCATTGAACCCTTCTCACCTGATGACAGCAATAATCAAACTTCCACAAATCTCTGGTTAGATCTCAGCTGGAGAGTTGTGACCATTTCTGGTACCAGACTACATGAAAGATGTCAATATGTAGAGAGTTAAAAAAATCACAGAACACCAGGTTATAGTCCGACGGTTTTATTGGAAGCACTAGCTTTCGGAGTATACTCCACAACCACCTGATGAAGGAGCAGTGCTCCAAAAACTAGTGCTTCCAAATAAACCTGTCGGACTATAGCCTGGTGTTGTGTGATTTTTAACTGTCCACCCCAGTCCAACACTGGCACCTCCAAAATGTGTTGAGAGGTTTAGCAGGATAGTATCAAGGTTGGGGAATATAACTTGAGATGGAGAGAATGAGATTGCTTCCATAAAGAAAAGGAGGCTAATTGGAGATTGGAGAATCAGAGGCTGAGGGGAGACCTTTTAAAGGTTTATAAATCATGAGGGGCATGGATAGGATAAACAGACAAGGTCTTTTTCCCAGGGTGGGGGAGTCCAAAACTAGAGGGCATAGGTTTAGGGTGAGAGGGAAAAGATTTAAAAAAGGACTTGAGGGGTATCTTTTTCACATAGAGGGTGGTACGTGTATGGAATGAGCTGCCAGAGGAAGTGGTGGAAGCTGGTACAATTGCAACATTTAAAAGAATCAGGATGGGTATATGATTAGGAAGGGTTTAGAGGGATATGGTTCAAATACTGGCAAATGGGATGAGATTAATTCAGGATATCTGGTCAGTGCAGACAAGTTGAACCAAAAGCTCCATTTCTGTGCTGTGTGACGTTATGACGCTGTGACGCGATAATAAATGAAGTGTTTTAATGAAATGCATACAATTACCACTGGCAGTTTGATAAAGGCCAAAGTTACTTGTATACTCTTTTTGATGAGAGACTTAAAATTGATTAAATTAAGGTGTTTGAGATGATTAAAGAGTTGATAGGATTGATACAGAATGTAGAACAAAGGGTAAGAATCTGAAAATTAGAGCAAGGTAGTTCAGGAGTACATAATCTCATAAGAACATCAGAACTAGGAGCAGGAGTAGAATATCTGGCCCTTCGAGCCTGCTCCACCATTCAATAAGATCACGCTGATCTTTTCATGGATTCACCTCCACTTACCAGCCCTCTCACCATAACCCTTAATTCCTTTACCATTCAAAAATCTACCTATCTTTGCTTTAAGAACATTCAATGAGGTAAACTCAGCTGCTTCACTGGGCAGGGAGTTCCACAGATTCACAACCCTCTGGGTGAAGAAGGTCCCCCTCAACTCAGCCCTAAATCTGCTCCCCCTGATTTTGAGGCTCTGCCCCCTAGTTCTGGTTTCACCTGCCAGTGTAAACAACCTCCCTACTTCGATCTTATCTATTCCCTTTATAATTTTATATGTTTCTATAAAATCCTCCCTCATTCTTCTAAATTCCAATGAGTATAGTCCCAGTTTACTAAGTCCCTCCTCATAAGGCAACCCTCTCACATCAGAATCAACCTGGTGGACCTCTTCAGCAACTCTTTCAAGTAAGGACACCAAAACCGCATGCAGTACTCCAGGTGTGGCCTCACAAGCACTCTATACAGCTGCAACATACTCTCCCATTTTTAAACTCCATCCCTTTAGCAATGAAGGAAATATTCCACTTGCCTTCTTAATTACCTGCTGCACCTGCAAACCAACTCTTTGTGACTCATGCGGTGATATTTGGAAGCACCTGAAAATCTGGTACTGTACTTTCTCAAAAAATGTTGGATGTTGAGGGGTGTCAAATAGAGCCTTGAAGACTGAGAGAGACAAGCACTTGCAGAGTAAAAGGTAGCAAGTACTGTGGAACTAAAAGATAAATGCAGAAGAGACACAGATAAGTCTTGATCCAATTGGATAGCAAGACAGTCTCAACTTCTCAACAATCTTCTTTCTAAATCTGATGTCACATCTTTAATGAACACAAAATAGTGACGGGGAGTGAAAATTGCAAGCAGACGGATTCTCTTATTAGTTCAAAAAAGGAGACAACATTCTAATATTGCCTCTCTACCTGGAATGACATTGATATATGAGTAACATTTTTATTATTCCTTTCTGAGACATGGGCAACACTGATGAGGTCAGCAGATGATTCCTATTTCTAATAGTCATTGAGAAGGAGGAGGCACCCATTGAGAGGGGGAGGTGGTGTCCGAACTGTATTTGCATCCCATAACCAATGGTGCACTTTTGAAGCTCACCACCTAATCAATTTGACTTTTAACAATTAAATACTGATTAAATATCAACTGGAGTTTACAGAGTCCCGTTGTTTGTCACTTTTGAAAGGACTGCTTCTGATTTTTAAACACTGCCGACTCCCAACCAGTGAAAACTTCAAGCTGATTTCCCCCCCCCCCCACTCTCCCACTATCGTCCTGGATTCCTGGGAATACACACCCACCTTTGTATACTCCATAATCTTCAATGATTGTACCTTTTGTTTAATTAACTATCAGGAATACTAACTTACCTCATTGTCGACACATGCAAAAAACAAAAGTAAGTTGCCCCTTTTAGAGGGGCATATCGGATAAAGAAACAAAAACAAAGACAACAGCTTCAGAGGTGTAGATAATCATATTTACATGACCCACCAAATACTCTGCTTCCTGCTTATGGGCAGCTTCACTTTGCCATGGAAACAGTGAGCTGTTCAATGAGGTTGCTTGTCCCCAGTGCTCACACTTCACAGGAGCCCAGGGGCTCATTTCACACAAAAGCTCATCAACAATAACAGCCCTTCCATCTGCTGCATCAGACCTAACGTCAGGGTCAAAGGTCAGGTGAACTGAGCATCAATCCTTGGTCAATAGCTTTCAGCACCTCCTTTGAGGCCCAGTCTGTTCCATCACTGCTCGGCAGCATTCTCCAGCAATGCTGGGGTGTTGGAAAGATTGAAGAAATCACCATTTGCAAATCACTGCATCACAACCAATGACCAATGCTCTGATCTCAGTGCCCCTGGTCTCCCAGACAGAAAGGACAGCTTACTATAAATCTGGTGGAAACTGGGCTATGCAGACTCTCTAGTTTGGAGAAAGGGAGGAGTGCAGATGCTGGAGATCAGAGTTGAGAGCATGGTGCGGGAAAAGCACAGCAGGTCAGGCAGCATCCGAGGAGCAAGAGAACCGACGTTTCAGGCATAAGCCCTTCATCAGAAATGAGGCTTGTGACCCAAGGGGGCTGAGAGATAAATGGGAGGGGGGTGTGGCTGGGGGGGCAAGGTAGATGGGTGTGCAAAAGGTAGGTGGAGGTGGGGTAATGGCAATAGGTTGGAGGGGAGGGTGGAGCAGATAGGTGGGAAGAAAGATGGATAGGTAGGACAGTTCAAGAGGGTGGTGCCGAGTTGGAAGATTGGATCTGGGATAAGTTGGGGGGAGGAGAAATGAGGAAACGAGCTAAATCCGCATTGATCCGTGTGGTTGGAGGGTCCCGAGGCAGAAGATGAAGCGGTCTTCTTCCAAGTGGCGAGTGATAAGGGCTTGGCAATGGAGGAGGCCCAGGACCTGCTTGTCCCTAGCGGAGTGGGAGGGGGAAGCTGAAGTGTTCAGCCACAGGGCGGTGGGGTTGGTTAATGCAGGTGTCCCAGAGATGTTCTCTGAAGTGTTCCATAAGTAGGCGTCCTGTCTCCCCAGTGGAAAGGAGACCACATCGGGAGCAATGGACACAGTAGATGACACATGTAGAAGTGCAGGTGAATCTCTGTCAGAGGTGGAAGGTTCCTTTGGGGCCTTGGATGGAGGTGAGGTGGGAGGCGTGGGCACAGGTTTTGCAATTCCTACGGTGGCAGAGGAAGGTGCTAGGAGGGGAGGGTGGGTTGGTGGGGGGCTTTGATCTGACAAGAGACTCACAGAGGGAATGGTCTCTCTGGAATACTGATAGGCGTGGCGAGGGAAATATATCACTCATGGTGCGGTCTGTTCGTAGGTGGTGGAAATGGCGGAGGATGATGCGATGCATATGGAGGTTATTGGGGTGGAAGGTGAGGACCAAAGGGGTTCTGTCCTTGTTGCGTTGGAGAGGTGGGAGTCAAGGGCAGAGGTGCAGGAAGTGGATGAGATGCGCTGAAGGACATCATCGACCATGTGGGAGGGGATATTGCAGTCTTTGAAGAGGGTGGCCATCTGGGATGTTCTGTGGTGGTGTTGGTCATCCTGGGAGTAGATGTGGCGGAGGCAGAGGAATTGACTGTAAGGGATAGCGTTTTTACAGGAGGCAGTTTGGAAGGTAGCTGTGGGAGTCGATGGGCTTGTAGATGTCCTTGCTGAGTTGGTCACTGTTGGATGGAGATGGAGAGGTCCAGGAAGGGGAGCGAGGTGTCTGAGATGGTCATGAAACTGGAAAGAGTTCAGAAAAGATTTACAAGGATGTTGCCAGAGTTGGAGGATTTGAGCTGAAGGAAGAGGTTGAATAGGCTAGGGCTGTTTTCCCTGGAGCGTTGGAGGCTGAGCGGTGACCTTATAGAGGTTTATAAAATCATGAGGGGCATGGGTAGGCTAAAAAGACACAGTCTTTTCCCTGAGGTGTGGGAGTCCAGAACCAGAGGACATAGGTTTAGGGTGAGAGGGGAAAAATATAAAAGAAACTTAAGAAGCAACTTTTTCACGCAGAGGGTGGTACATGTACGGAATGAGCTGCCAGAGGAAGTGATGGAGGCTGGTACAATTGCAACATTTAAAAAGCATCTGGATTGGTATATGAATAGGAAGGGTTTGGAGGGATATGGGCCAGGTGCTGGCAGATGGGACTAGATTGGGTTGGGATATCTGGTTGGCATGGATGAGTTGGACCGAAGGGTCTGTTTCCATGCTGTACATCTCTATGACTCTATGGTCCGGGTGAACTTAAAGTTGGGGTGGAACATGTTCGTGAAGTTGGTGAACTGTTCAACCTCCTCATGGGAGCACGAGGTGGTGCTGATACAGCCAACCTTCCAACTCAGCACCACCCTCTTGAACTGTCCTACCTGTCCATCTTCCTTCCCACCTATCCACTCTGACCTATCACCATTACCTCTGCCTTCATCTAGCTATTGCATTCTCAGCTACCTTCCCCCAGCCCCACCCCCCTCCCATTTATCTCTCAGCCCCCCGGCCCACAAGCCTCATTCCTATTGAAGGGCTTATGCCCGAAACGTTGATTCTCTTGCTCCTTGGTTGCTGCCTGACCTGCACCAGACTCCCTAGTTTGTTCACCTATTCCTTTAGATCCCAGCCAATCGATTCTTCAACATCATTTTAATCTTGTTATCCAAATCTATTTCAATCTTGAAAGTGCCAACTGACCGTCAGCATCCTCAACATTTTGAGGGAGGGAGGGAAGGAGTTCCAGATTCCCGCTATCTGAAGTGGAAAGAAGTGCTTTGAGACATCTCTCCTATCCAGCTAATAGTTTCACTTTTACATTTAAAACTTTAAAAAGGGTTCAGGCCATTTGTTCTGAGCCCCTCCCTTCCACCCCCCCACATCCCCACCCTTAGAGGAGTTAGGGATGATAACGGAAACAATCACCTTTCTTAAATATCTTAAACACCTCAATTAGATCCTTTCCTGAATGTAAATGCAACTCTTTCCTATTGCTCACCCTTTAATGTTCTAAGCTCAAGTGAAGACAAGCTTTCAGTATGTAACTTGTTGTAGGAAGTTAACCATTTCACTTCCAGAATTATTCTGGTGAACCTGCCCTGCACTCGCTGCAGGACCCATTTTTCTTTTTTGGAGGTGAGGGCGCAGAATTGAACCCCAGTTAATCTGGACAGTGTCAGCCTGGTCTACAGTATTAATTGATACTCCCCAAAAGAAACACAGTTTTGGAGCTTCATTCTGCCTTTGTTTAACCACTCGGCCTGCCTAAAGGAGACAATCTTGCTCCCTCTTGTTTAGCAGTGTGTTCCAATGCATTGCACGTTGTATTACTGAGTTTTGAGGTAGAGTCACTGGACCAGGAGAGGACTGCTGTGCTTTCAGAAGTCCTAGCTTTCATCTGAGATGTTAGAAGGCCCCTTCTACTCTATCAGTTGGACACAAAAATAACCAAGACAACATTAATGAAGACCGAGATGGTGCTCCCTGGGCCCTGGCTGATATTTATCTCCCAACCAACAGCACTAAAAAAGCAAATTTCAACTTCACAGGTCATAGAATTCCTACAGTGTGGAAACAGGCCCTTCGGCCACCAAGTCTACACCAACTCTCTAAAAAAAAAGAGTAACCCACCCAGACCCATTCCCCCGTCCTATATTTACCCCTGACCAATTCACCTAACCTACACATCCTGAACATTATGGGCAAATTTAGCCTGGCCAATCCTTCCTAACCCTGCACATTTTTGGATTGTGGGAGGAAACTGCAGCACCTGGAGGAAACCCACTGGGAGAATGTGCAAACTCCACACAGTCACCCGAGATTTGTGATACAGCTGCTTGTGGGATATTGCTGTGTACAAATTGGCTGCCGCACTTGTGACGATACATCGAAACCACTTCAGGGTGTCTGCAAAACCCTCTCAGAAAATGCTAAGAAAGTGCAAGATTTTCTTTCAGAATGGCAATTTTAACCTTGTATTGGGTCCATTTCCCTCTCCCATAAACAATCAAATTCTGAAATACTCCATCATATCTTGGCTGAAACTCATCAATATTTCTGAACATTCTTCCCAGACAGAGGGTCAGCATGCATTACCTTCTCATGTTATTTTATCCCCAGGGGTAGCCATCGCTGAGTTTATTCCCCACTGCCAGTTTCCCTGGATCATCTATAACTACGACAGTCCCTGTGGTAACTGGTTCTTCGAGCTTTTTGTAGACCGTGGAACAATTAACAGCTCATGTAGGCTGGAAATGTGTACCCCAGTGAGGGTCAATGTGTGGGGATATCATTGGCCACATTGAGCGCTTGCCTTTTTGCCTCATTGTTTCCCTTAAATTTACCATATCTTCTTTCATATGATTTCTCAACTCCACTTTGGGACCCGTAGCCCAGTGAGAGTCAGTATGTGTAGACGCTGTGTACCCCAGTGATAGCCAGCACCTTCTGGAAGGTGTAAAGGGGCTAGAATGTGAGAGTGGAAAATGGTAAGTTAATAATTCATGTCGAGTGTATCAATGGTGGGAGATGTAACATTTTTACATAAATCTTGAGCTGTCTTTAACCTGCACATATAATTTCCAACGTGCATATAAACAACATAACAGTTTGATTAAAGTTGCCAGATGGCCAACAGTGTAGAGAGGAAAACAGTAAATTGTATTTACATCACAGTTTGGACCTGCTTAACATAGCAGGGTTCTTCAGTGGAACATTAACATTCAAAGCTTGATACTGAACCAAAAATGGACGTACTGGGTTAGGCAACCAGAGCTCAATCAAACAGATATGTCTCTCCTTAAAACCTAACATGTCATTGGACAAATATAAAGGATTCTATATTCTAAACTAACCACATGCATACTCATAAATCTGCTGAATAAACACTGACTCTGTACAGTTACACAGTGAGTGGCCCTTATCCTGTGGAATAAACACTGACTCTGGACAGATACACAGTGAGTGACCCTTACCCTGTTGAATAAACACTAACTCTGTACAGTTACACAGTGAACGACCCTTACCCTGCTGAATAAACACTGACTCTGTACAGTTACACAGCGAGTGACCCTTACCCTGTTGAATAGACACTGACTCTGTACAGTTACACAGTGAGTGACCCTTACCCTGCTGAATAAACACTGACTCTGTACGGTTACACAGTGAGTGACCCTTACCCTGCGGAATAAACACTGACTCTGTACAGTTACACAGTGAGTGACCATTGCCCTGTTGAATAAACACTAACTCTGTACAGTTATACAGCGAGTGACCCTTATCCTGCTGAATAAACTCTGACTCTGTATGGTTACACAGTGAGTGACCCTTACCCTACTGAATAAACACTGACTGTACAGTTACACAGTGAGCGAGTCTTACCCTAGTGAAAAAACACTGACTCTGTACAGTTACACAGAGAGTGACTGTTACCATGAAAACACACTGACTGTGCAGTACAAAATACAATGAAAAAGCAGAGACTGAGATTATAGAGTTGACCTAGTTTCCTTGGTCACCTGCCCTATCAACAACATGTCACAGCTTGATCTCACCTCATTGCTCCCCTTGATCAGGACAATCCAAAAACTGGATTTAAATTAATCACATAAACAAACCTGAATATCGAAGAACTGAAATGAGGGTTCTATAATGTAATTAATGTGGATAGCAGGGTTTAGTATTGTGACCAGAGACGAAAAAAATTGCAGATGCTAGAATTCAAAGTAGACAGGCTGGAAGAACACAGCCAGCCAGGCAGCATCAGGAGGGACAGGCAGGAGGCTGGAGGAACACAGCCAGCCAGGCAGCATCAGGAGGTGGAGAAGTCAACATTTCAGGTGTAACCCTTCTTCAGGATTGTCAACTTCTCCACCTCCTGATGCTGCCTGGCTTGCTGTGTTCCTCCAGCCTCCTGCCTGTCCCCCCTGATGCTGCCTGGCTTGCTGTGTTCCTCCAGTCTCCTGCCTGTCCCCCCTGATGTTGCCTGGCTTGCTGTGTTCTTCCAGTCTCCTGCCTGTCCCCCCTGTCTACTTCAGTATTATGGTCAGCCTGCTTACAATCAAGGCACACAGACACATCACACAGACACACCAGAAATACACGGAGAATCCCATAGAAACACACACACACACTCGTTTCTGTCTGAACTGATATTTGCCTCCAAAAGGTAGAGAACCACTTTCCAACAATGAATGACATTAACATGGTACTCACATAATCGTGAAAGGCCTTGGCTTCACTTGAGTGCTCACAGGTTTCCCTTCTGTCAGGTGCTGCACAGTAGAGATCCCAAAATACACTACAGAAAGAGACACAGATAGTGACTAAACTCTTCTGCAGCCATAACTCTTTAATTACATTGGCAAATAGGAAAAGTCCGACACCCATTCAAACAAAGCAAAACCTATCCTTCCTCCACATAATTTAACCCCAATCCAAGTGATGAAGGGCTTAAGCCCAAAATGTCAACTCTCCTGCTCCTTGGATGCTGCCTGGTCTGCTGCGTTTTCCAGCACCACACTTTTCCAAAACATGCCTTCCATTACAGCTCAGCCACCACCTCTGACTGATATCTAAAGGTTACAGAGACAAAAAAAATGAGATGCTGGACTCCAAAATAGACAGACAGGAGGCTGGAAGAATACGGCAAGCCAGGCAGCATCAGAAGGTGGAGAAGTCGATGTTTCAGGTATAACCCTTCTTCAGTCTTCTCCACCTCCTAATTCTGCCTGGCTTGCTGATATCTAAAGGTGACATACGGACAGCTGCCAGTGCTCAATCCCAATTCCATTCCTCATCCCAGATTTACAGGATTCTCATCCAATCATAAACTCAACATAATTCTCAGATTCCAGCATCCAAACAATCCCAGCCTCACTCTGGATGACAGCCCTGCAACCTGAACCACATTCTGACCTCAGTTAAATCTGAGAACACAAAACCTGGCATTTGATCAGGATGCAAATCCGAGCCCATTACCCACTCCATGGGAACAGGAACCTATTAACCACTCCACGGGAACAGGAGCCCATTACCCACTCCACGGGAACAGGGGCCCATTACCCACTCCAGGGGAACAGGAGCCCATTACCCACTCCACGGGAACAGGAGCCCATTACCCACTCCAGGGGAAGAGGAGCCCATTACCCACTCCACGGGAACAGGAGCCCATTACCCACTCCACGGGAACAGGAACCCATTAACCACTCCAGGGGAACAGGAGCCCATTACCCACTCCGCGGGAACAGGAGCCCATTACCCACTCCACGGGAACAGGAGCCCATTACCCACTCCGCGGGAACAGGAGCCCATTACCCACTCCAGGGGAACAGGAGCCCATTACCCACTCCATGGGAACAGGAGCCCATTACCCGCTCCAGAGGAACAGGAGCCCATTACCCACTCCAGGGGAACAGGAGCCCATTACCCACTCCATGGGAAGAGGAGCCCATTACCCACTCCGCGGGAACAGGAGCCCATTACCCACTCCATGGGAAATGGAGCCCATTACCCACTCCGCGGGAACAGGAGCCCATTACCCACTCCACGGGAACAGGAGCCCATTACCCACTGCGCGGGAACAGGAGCCCATTACCCACTCCGCGGGAACACGAGCCCATTACCCACTCCGCGGGAACAGGAGCATATTACCCACTCCACGGGAACAGGAGCCCATTACACACACCGCGGGAACAGGGACACATTACTCACTCCGTGGGAACAGGAGCCCATTAACCACTCCGTGGGAACAGGTGCCCATTACCCACTCCACGGGAACAGGAGCCCATTACCCACACCACGGGAACACGAGCCCATTACCCACTCCGCGGGAACAGGAGCCCATTACCCACTCCGCGGGAACAGGAACACATTACCCACTCCGCGGGAACAGGAGCCCATTACCCACTCCAGGGGAACAGGAACCCACTACCCACTCCGCAGGAACAGGAGCCCATTACCCACTCCGCGGGAACAGGGACCCATTACCACTCCGTGGGAACAGGAACCCATTACTCACTCCGCGGGAACAGGAGCCCATTACCCACTCCAGGGTAACAGGATCCAATTACCTACTCCAGGGGAACAGGAACCCATTACCCACTCCGCGGGAACAGGAACCCATTACCCACTCCGTGGGAACAGGAACCCATTACCCACTCCACGGGAACAGGAACCCATTACCCACTCCATGGGAAGAGGAACCCATTACCCACTCCAGGGGAACAGGAACCCATTACCCACTCCGCGGGAACAGGAACCCATTACCCACTCCGCGGGAACAGGAGCCCATTACCCACTCCATGGGAAGAGGAACCCATTACCCACTCCGCGGGAACAGGAGTCCATTACCCACTCCGCGGGAACAGGAGCCCATTACCGACTCCAAGGGAAGAGGAACCCATTACCCACTCCAGCGGAACAGGAGCCCATTACCCACTCTGCGGGAACATGGATCCATTACCCACTCCTGGGGAACAGGAGCCCAGTACCCACTCCAGGGGAACAGGAACCCATTACCCACTCCGCGGGAACAGGAGCCCATTACCCACTCCACGGGAACAGGAGCCCATTACCCACTCCAGCGGAACAGGAGCCCATTACCCACTCTGCGGGAACATGGATCCATTACCCACTCCACGGGAACAGGAGCCCATTACCCACTCCAGCGGAACAGGAGCCCATTACCCACTCTGCGGGAACATGGACCCATTACCCACGCTGCGGGAACAGGAGCCCATTACCCACTCCACGGGAACAGGAGCCCATTACCCACTCCATGGGAACAGGAATCCATTACCCACTCCGCGGGAACAGGAGCCCATTACCCACTCTGCGGGAACTGGAGCCCATTACCCACTCTGCGGGAACAGGAGCCCATTACCCACTCTGCGGGAACAGGATCCCATTACCCACTCCGCGGGAACAGGAGCCCATTACCCACTCCACGGGTACAGGAACCCATTACCCATTCCACGGGAACAGGAGCCCATTAACCACTCCGCGGGAACAGCAGCCCATTACCCACTCCGCGGGAACAGGAACCCATTACCCACACTGCGGGAACAGGAGCCCATTACCCACTCCGCGGGAACAGGAGCCCATTACCCACTCCAGGGGAAGAGGAGCCAATTACCCACTCCGCGGGAACAGGAGCCCATTACCCACTCTGCGGGAACAGGAGCCCATTACCCACTCCATGGGAACAGGAGCCAATTACCCACTCCAGGGGAACAGGAGCCCATTACCCACTCCAGGGGAACAGGAGCCCATTACCCACTCCAGGAGAACAGGTGCCCATTACCTACTCCGTGGGAACAGGAGCCCATTACCCACTCCACGGGAACAGGAGCCCATTACCCACTCCTGGGGAACAGGAGCCCAGTACCCACTCCAGGGGAACAGGAACCCATTACCCACTCCGCGGGAACAGGAGCCCATTACCCACTCCGCGGGAACAGGAGCCCATTACCCACTCCGCGGGAACAGGAGCCCATTACCCAGCCATCAGAACAGGAGTCCATTACCCACTCCGCGGGAACAGGAACCCATTACCCACTCCGCGGGAACAGGGACCCAATTCCCACTCCGCGGGAACAGGAGCCCATTACCCACTCTGCGGGAACAGCAGCCCATTACCCACTCCGCGGGAACAGGAGCCCATTACCACTCAAGGAGAACAGGTGCCCATTGCCCACTCCGCGGGAACAGTAGCCCATTACCCAGCCATCAGAACAGGAGTCCATTACCCACTCCGCGGGAACAGGAACCCATTACCCACTCCGCGGGAACAGGGACCCATTACCCACTCTGCGGGAACAGGAGCCCATTACCCACTCCCGGAGAACAGGTGCCCATTACCCACTCCGCGGGAACAGGAGCCCATTACCCACTCCAGGGGAACAGGAGCCCATTCCCCACTCCGCGGGAACAGGAGCCCATTACCCATTCCGCGGGAACAGTAGCCCATTACCCAGCCATCAGAACAGGAGTCCATTACCCACTCCGCGGGAACAGGAACACATTACCCACTCCTTGGGAACAGGGACCCATTACCCACTCCATGGGAACAGGAGCCCATTACCTACTCCAGGAGAACAGGTGCCCATTACCCACTCCGCGGGAACAGGAGCCCATTACCCACTCCACGGGAACAGGAGCCCATTACCCACTCCAGGGGAACAGGAACCCATTACCCACTCCGCGGGAACAGGAACCCATTACCCACTCCGTGGGAACAGGTGCCCTGTCCCACTCCGCGGGAACAGGAGCCCATTACCCACTCCACGGGAACAGGAGCCCGTTACCCACTCTGCGGAAACAGGAGCCCATTACTCACTCCACGGGAACAGGAGCCCATTACCCACTCCAGCGGAACAGGAGCCCATTACCCACTCTGCGGGAACATGGATCCATTACCCACTCCACGGGAACAGGAGCCCATTACCCACTCCAGCGGAACAGGAGCCCATTACCCACTCCACGGGAACAGGAGCCCATTACCCACTCCATGGGAACAGGAATCCATTACCCACTACACGGGAACAGGAGCCCATTACCCACTCTGCGGGAACTGGAGCCCATTACCCACTCCAGGGGAACAGGATCCCATTACCCACTCCGTGGGAACAGGAGCCCATTACCCACTCCACGGGTACAGGAACCCATTACCCACTCCACGGGAACAGGAGCCCATTAACCACTCCACGGGAACAGCAGCCCATTACCCACTCCGCGGGAACAGGAGCCCATTACCCACTCCATAGGAACAGGAACCCATTACCCACTCCACGGGAACAGGAGCCCATTACCCACTCCGCGGGAACAGGAGCCCATTACCCACTCCATAGGAACAGGAACCCATTACCCACTCCATAGGAAGAGGAACCCATTACCCACTTCAGGGGAACAGGAACCCATTACCCACTTCAGGGGAACAGGAGCCCATTACCCACTCCGCGGGAACAGGGATTGAGAATCCAGCTCCATGGAATTGCTCACAGCTTTCCGACTATAAACTCCAATATCCAATTTGCTAGGGTTTAATGTAACAGTGCACAGCATCAAGCAACCTCATCACTCACTCAGCATCGAACCCAATCCTGTGTCTGGGAGCAGGAGCATGTTCACCTGGAGCCTGAAGGTTAATCCAGCATCATTTTACCCATTCCACTTTCAATCATCAACACTGAACGTGAATATCTCCTGACCAATCAGACATCATCATGGAAAATCTTGTGACACAGAGAGAGTTTGGGGAAGTTGGGACTGTTCTCCTTGGAGCAGAGCAAGTTAAAAGAAAATTGAATGGAACTGTTTAAAATCACACGGGGTTTTGGTGGGTGTTAAAAAGGAGAAACTGTTTCCAGTGACCAGAGGGACACAGATTAATGTTGACTGAGGCGATAAATGAGAGGATTTTTGAATGCAGTGAGCCATTGTGATCTGGAATGTACCATTTCAAAGGCGCAACAGAAGTAGATTTCAGAGTAGCATTTGAAACCCTGAGTACTGAAATGAGGCAGTGTTGAAGGCTATTCCAATTCTTCCCGCTCCACCTGCTCTCTCCCCACAGCTCTGCAAACCTCCTCTCCTTCAGATACTTTCCAACTTATCAACTCGAAATGAAAAATGCAGAAAATGGTGTAAGAGCTGGGACTGACCAGATAAATCTTACCTGCTTTGTCCCAAAGCTTCTCCACGTCTCTCCTGAAATCAATACCTCATACAGGGGGCAGTGACAGAGAACAGTCCCACCTCCCCCCGGTTAGTGAACACAAAACATGTTGCAAATCACAGCGGGTCAGGCAGCATCCATGGAGGGAGGGGAAGCTAACAGCTCTTAACACCATCAGGGCTGGTGATGGCTTGTGCCTTGGCAGGATGGTCAAGGGCTGAGAACAGCCTCATGACTAACGTTATTATCCACCTGACGGACAGCAGCTCATCCAGGGAATGGGGACAGGAACTCTGCTTCCATCCCAGTGCTGCCCAATCCTGGGAGGTGGAGGCCCAGGAAGTCACTTACGTGCGTGTGTGGGTGAGGGGAGAATGGAAAAGCAAAACAGCTGAGGATGGAACCTGGAGACATTCTTGGGGAATCCTTAAAGCTGCAGACCACCCACTCCACATGGAAACCCTGCAGATCCCAGATGTAAAGAGGGCTCCATTAAAAAGACCCAAGTAGCCCAGAGAGAGGGAGGGAGAGAGATTAAGAGGGGAACAGTCCCCTTTACCATCTGGAATGGCATTTCCTTTGTTCGAGGAGCTAGTCTCCTGGAAAACATCAAACACTTCAGACCGAAACTATGCAGACAATACAAAGAGACAGCCCCTACCACCACCAAGAGTGCAGGAAGCCGGGGGGTTCGCCCAGACTGATGTTTTTTTCCCAACGAATCTGAAAATCAGGAGAGGGAGAGGGATCAGGTTGGCGGAGGGAAAGGAGGTACAGACAAGCCAAACAAATGTCAACGTTTGGGAACTTCAAAAGCAAGAGAGAGAGGAGAAATTCTTACCTCAGACAAAAATGTCTGCGCGGATTTCTGAGCCCCCACATGCAGCAGGTATTCGTAAACATAGAGCGCTAGCCTGCAGAGATCACAGACAGAGACTGACTCAACACGGCCCAACACGCTCAAAGTTTCCCTCCTGCACAATTACACTTTTATTAATCTGACAATGATTGGTCCAGCTGTTGCAGCGAGGCCACAACACACACATGAAATATCTTGTACAGGAACAAAACATTGTCCGGAGCTCCTCTCCCCCTTTCCCAGGGACAGAAAACCGGGGACATTCTCACTAAATTCAATCGAAGGATTTTACTTATTCGTTGTTAAAATTTAAACTTGTAAAACTACAGGAAGGAAATCACTTTTTGAAAACACACCCTTTTGTCACTAAGTATTTTAATGTTATTTTGTTTTTAAAAAAAGAAAAAAATTAAGAAAACTTTACAGGAAAATCTCTCTGTCCGTTCCGTTAAAGCCTCTCACTGTCCCCAGCCCCCGTTCCCGCACACTGGGGGCTTGGTCTGAATTCTTGCAAAAGCCAGAAATGTTCCTTATCCTTTCTCAGCGCCACCCCGTTGTCCTTCTGTCTCGCTGCCACTTACTTTTCCCTTGCCTGAGCGTCCGAGGGGATGGTACATCCTTTGCCCTTGTTGTACATAGCCGCTGTGTGCCTCCTCCAGCTGAAACACACACCTGTCAAAGGCAACAACCACTCGCCATCTCCATAGCTACATCTGAGCAAAGCTCCCAGACCATTGGGCACCAAGCAGCTACATTTACCGAGGGGGAACTTGAAACCGAACGAGCTCCACTGCCAGTATACCCCCAACCCCAGGCGTGTGTATATGGTGTTATTGTAGCTTTAATGGATTACAGGCTCCCTCTACCGGGAGAAACACACAGTGCTTTTGTTTTGAAAGCGAGCCCTGCATTTCGATAGCGCCTCAGTACGTCCCGTTCTTTCCACACTGGAACCAGGGACTGTCCTTCCAGAATAAAGGGGACCCACGTTGAAATCGGAGCTGGGAAAGAGTGTGCGTTGACATGGAATCAACACAAAAACGCATGAAGTTCTGAAGCCACCCAGCCCTCAGTATTCCGGCGTGGTTTCTTCACAAAGTGTCACACTGCCCTCGAAACGTTAGCTCTCTCTCTCTCTCCCTCTCGGCAGATGTTGTTAGACCTACTGAATTCCTCCAGCACGTTCTGTTTTTAATTCAGATTCCCAGCCTCCCCCGGATTTTGTTTTCATCTGAATGTCTGGGAGTCTCTCCCCGGGGAGGTTAGGTCACTGGGACTGGGAGTTCGAAATATCACCGATTGGGGGCGAGGGGGGGGGGGGCAAAAAATAAGTTGAAGCCTGGAACAGGTCAGACGCGAACGTACCGAATGGCGGTGAAAGTGAGGACTGCAGATGCTGGAGATTAGAGTCGAACAGGAGAATTGATTCGGGACTCCTGTCTGAATCGTCGCTTTGTCCTGCTCCTCGGATGCTGCCTGACCGGCTGTGCTTTTCCAGCACCACACTCTCTACAGAATGGCGGGTCAGGCTCGATAGACCGAATGGCCTCCTCCAGTTCTTATTCCTGACTGTCACGTGTCCCATGATGTGGGGGAGCCGGTGTTGGACTGGGGTGGTCAAAGTCAGAGGTCACACAACACCAGGTTACAGACCAACAGGTTTAATTGAAATCCCAAGCTTTGGGGGCGCTGCTCCTTCATCAGGTGCAGTGAGAGGGAAGGGCACACAGACAGGAACCCACTCAAGCCGCCATCTAAATTCTGTGTCTGTGTGACCTTCCCTCTCACTGCACCTGACGAAGGGGTAGCGCCCCGAAAGCTTGGGATTTCAATTAAACCTGTTGGACTGTAACCAGGTGTCCAGTGACTTCTGACACATGTCCCACTGGGGTGTTGTTTGAAATGTAGCCATTCCTGTAGGAAACACAGCAGCGAGACTTCAGCATGGCGGCCCCACACGGCCAATACAATCAGTAATGTTCATCTGTTAGCTGCATAATGTCGATTCCAGAATAAGGGATGATCTCGGTATTAGGCAGAACTGTGAGACTTTTACATTAAAAAGTGGCAGTGGGACTATTCGTACCTGCCGGAGAGGGGTAACTATTCCCACATCCCGTGGTAAAGGCAACACTTTCTGACAGAGCAGAACATTTTCTGCACTCACATCTCTGCACTGGGAGGGTCAGCCTGGGTAATGCATCCGGAGTCCTGGTGTAAGATTTAAACACACAGTCTCCCAAAATGTCCCCCACTCACCCACAGCCCTCAGGTGGAGATACCCCCCATCCCCACCCATCGGAAAAGGATCATCTACCCGCGCGGCCCAGTTACAGGAAAGTGAGGGGGCTCTGAAATCTCAAACACCACATCCCCTTCCACCCCCACCCCCACCCCCAAACCCGTTGCCAGACCAGGAGACAGTTTAGACAAATGCGAGGTGCTGCATCTTGGAAAGGCAAAGCAGGGCAGGACTTAATGGTAAGGCCCTGGAAGTGTTGCTGAACAAAGAGACCTTGGACTGCAGGTTCATAGGATAGGATAGTGAGGAAGATGTTTCAGAGTATTGGTCAGAGTATTGGGTACGTGGTCGTATGGACTGTACAGGACATTGGTTAAGCCACTTTCAGAACTGACTCGGTCTTGGTCTCCCTGTTTTTGGAGAGATGCAGTGAGACTTACAGAGTCATAGAGTCATACAGCACGGAAACAGACCCCTCTCAGTCCAACCAAGAGTCCAGACCCTTAGAGTCCAATCTTGACACTGATCTCCAGCATCTGCACTACCCACTCTGCCTTCAGTCCAACCAGTCAAAGTGAACATAATCCCAAACTGAAGGAGTCACACCTGCCTGCTCCTGGGCCATGTCCTTCCAAAGATTCCCTGTTCATGTACTTACTCGAATATCTGTAAATGTTGGAACTCAGCCCATATCCACCACTTCCTTAGGAAGTCCATTCCACACTCAAACCACCCGTTGGACGGTGTGAGCTATAGGGAGAGGCTGAACAGGCTGGGGCTGTTTTCCCTGGAGCATCGAAGGCTGAGGGATGACCTTATTAAGGTTTATAAATTCACGAGGGGCATGGATAGGATAAATAGACAAGGTCTTTTCTCAGGGGTGGGGGAATCCAGAACTAGACGACATAGGTTTGGGGTGAGAGGGACCCAAGGGGCAGCTTTTTCACACCGAGGATGGTGCTTGTATGGAATGAGCTGCCAGAGGAAGTAGTTGACAGGCAGGAGGCTGGAAGAACACAGCAAGCCAGGCAGCATCAGGAGGTGGAGAAGTCGACATTTCGGGTGTAACCCTTCCTCAGGACTGTCAACATCTCCACCTCCTGATGCTGCCTGCCTTGCTGTGTTCCTCCAGCCTCCTGCCTGTCCCCCCTGATGCTGCCTGCCTTGCTGTGTTCCTCCAGCTTCCTGCCTGTCAACTTTGAATTCCTGCATCTGCAGTTTTTTTCTCTCCAGAGGAAGTGGTGGAGGCTGGTACAATTACAACATTTCAAAGGTTATCTAGATGGGTATATGAATGGGAAGGGATGTGGGCCAAGTGCTGACAAATGAGACTAGATTAATTTAGGACATTTGGTCAGCATGGATGAGTTGGACCAAATGTTTCCGTGCTGTTCGGCTCTGTGCCTCGGACAATGGTTAGCAAACACAGGGGCTGGCGGCTGTGAGTAACTGCGGTTTGATTAGCACACAATTTCACATTTATTTAAAGTGAGAGAATATTAGTGTGGATTATTAAAGGATAAATATCGCCCAGCTTCTGCGTAGAGCCGCCTTCCTCCTTTGGAAAGTGACGGTAGGATTTGTCACATCTTTTTCAGAGGCAGATGAGCCTCGCCTCATTGTCGTCTGCTACAATAGCGTTTCCTTACAGCTGATACTTTGAGTCAGAAACTTAGACTGTGTTCTGACGAATGAGAGTGCGCACCACAGATAGAGAGAGATTTACTGCAAAGGTCAGAACTGATCAGAGGGCTTTCTTCACACTGTGATTAATGTGAGAGTCAGAGAGATCTGATGGTCCACCTCCACTGTTACCGCTCGGGGTCTGGGGGTGGGGGGAGGTGGTGTGGGGGTGCAAAACACTGAATCAAATGGGAATTGTTTGCAGAGGAAGACTCTGAAATAAGTAGAACAATGTACCCCAGGCCCACTCAGGTTAAATACACTACAGTATAGTGAGGCGAAAGCCAGGATCTGCAGTAATTCATCAGTGAGCCCCTGTAACATGATTGGCCAGGCTGCAGGGTGTGAGGGTGAGAGGGCAAACTCCGCACGAAGCCTTCCTGAGAAACCACCTGATGAAGGAGCGTCGCTCCGAAAGCTAGTGCTTCCAAATAAACCTGCTGGACTATAACCTGGTGTTGTGAGATACGGCCAGGTTAATGTCAGCGGAAATGACACGGCAATGGGAATAGAACATAGAACATATACCAAGTATCCGACCATTAGCCCAGTACCCCATCTTTTTGTTATTCTGGGAATGATGCCTCCCAGTGCCAAATAACCCAAAGGCACTATTAGAGGTGATGGTGGGACAGAGAGAGGAGCGATGGTGATGGGAGTGATGGTGAGAGAGGGGGGTAATGGTGATGGTGTGATAGTGAGAGGGGGTAATGGTGATGATGCCTCCCAGTGCCAAATAACCCAAAGGCACTATTAGAGGTGATGGTGGGACAGAGAGAGGAGCGATGGTGATGGGAGTGATGGTGAGAGAGGGGGGTAATGGTGATGGTGTGATAGTGAGAGGGGGTAATGGTGATGGTGTGATAGTGAGAGGGGGGGTAATGGTGATGGGGTGATAGTGAGAGGGGGGTAATAGTGATGGTGTGATAATGAGAGAGGGGGGTAATGGTGATGGGGTGATAGTTAGAGAGGGTGTAATGGTGATG
>NC_057740.1:42427976-42435576 GCF_004010195.1 Chiloscyllium plagiosum
AGCTGAGGCAGGGATGACTGTAGAGAGGTTAGGTGCCGGCGCAAGGGATCTTGATTATATGGGCCAATGGGCTGAGGAGTGGCAGGTGGAGTTTAATTTAGACAGATGTGAGGTGCTGCATTTTTCATAGTTCCTTGTAAGTAGAGTCGCAGGTAGATGGGATTTTGCTTTCCTATACTGGTCAGAGAATTGAGTATAGGAGTTTGGAGGTCATATTCTGGCTGTACTAGACATTGGTTCGGCCACTTTTGGTATATTGCATACAATTCTGGTCACCTTCCTATTGGAAAGACATTATGAACTTGAAGGTGCTCAGAAAAGATTTACAGGGATGTTGCCAGAGTGTGAGGTTAGGGGTCAGGTGATGGGGTGAGGGTGAGAATGTTAGTTGGGGATTGGGGGTTACGGGGGTATTAGGGTTGAGGATGAGATGGCAGTGGGATGTGAGGGTGGTAGTGTCAGGGCTGATGGAGATGATCGCTGTGAGGACTGGGT
The DNA here is from genome assembly GCF_004010195.1 of Chiloscyllium plagiosum. Lineage (NCBI taxonomy): Eukaryota > Metazoa > Chordata > Chondrichthyes > Orectolobiformes > Hemiscylliidae > Chiloscyllium > Chiloscyllium plagiosum. The sequence goes on from NC_057740.1 coordinate 42,428,472, forward strand.
TTAGTTTACAGGCAGGAATTGTGGATGACAGCACGTCCTGCCCTAATGAAATATTGTAAAGTCTAGGAGAAAACTCGGCGGCCTATTCCCACACAGCAAGATCCCACAAACAGAAATGTGATAAGTATCTGTTTGTAAACATGCAGGGTATTGACCCAAGATATTGCAGAGAATCCGCTCTGACCTCTTCAAAGTAGCGAAGCTGTAGTTTAATATTTCAGCCAAAAGCTCCCCTCAATCCCCGCTCCCAATCCGCACAAACTCTGCCCCCTCTCCCCTGCCCTCCTGATCTGGAAGCCTCACTGTCTGCATTCAGAGCTGACCACTGAGCCAGGCAGGTACTCACACTGAGAGCTTACTCTCTGCGGCTCTGGGTGGGAAATGCTCCGGGCTGAGGTGTATGTGAGCCGGACACAGGCTCCTCACACACTCCCCTCTCACTGCCCAACACCTCCCCTCACCTTTCACAGGGACGATTTTGGTGCATCCACATTAACTGTGAGCATCGCCCGTTAATGTTAGCGGGTGCACTCTGAGTGCCGCCTCCCCTCCCCTGCCCCTCCTCGGGGTCTGGCAGTGTCACCCCCCCCCCCCCCCAAACCTCCTCCCCCCCCCCCCCATGCTACCGTCCCACACCGGGGCAGAGTGAGAGAGGCCGGGACAGGTTACACCGCAGCCTTGTTGTTTTCTAATTTAAGGTGGTGATGGAAACCTCCCGGAATACTCCCCAGGAACATTTTCTGACATGGGTTTCCAGGGCGGGATGCTGCCGGAGCTTTTCCAGCAACTTCTATTTTTTTTTATTTCCAACATCCGCAAATCTTCGGTTTTCACTGAACAGGTGGGGAACCTGAAAGGGCCCCAGAACAGTGGGGAGGGGGGAATGCTGAAGTGGGGGTGGGGGAAGGTTAATGGAGAATAAAATAGCCACAGTGTTTATGGGACAGTTAATCCAGAACTTTCAGGGACTGTGTGTTGCAGAACTTCAGTAATAACCCCTCCCCTGCCCCCCCCTCCCCCCGCCCTTGTATCGAAGCTTCTCATTTTCAGGAAAGGATTTGAAAAGGTGAAGCATCACAGCAGTGTTTGGATCTGGCAGTGAGCAGGGGGGTCACTTTACAGAAGGTACGTGCAGCGAGGGAGCCGTGTCCTCACCCGGGCCTGGGGCTACTTTAACTGACCCTCACCTCAGGCAGCCAGAGCATGAACACTGTGTGGGGAGCCTTGAAACTGACCACCCTCACATTGCTCTTGCCAGGATCAGTCTCTTGGCAGTCTCCAGGCTCTCATTGTTAAAGTGGCAACGGGACCCAGTCACACTCGTTATCACACTGCTCTCAAACAGCTAACACATGCTACAGGGCATTGCTGTTTCCATACCCAGCCAGAAAACCCGTCTGCGTATGGCCCAGATTTCTTTCTGTTTATTATCCACGAATTGATGTTCCTGCTTTTCAAGCGGTGTGCTTTCACTGGGATACGGCTCCCCTCTACCCCACTGGGGTACACACACTGACTCTCACTGAGGTACAAGGTCCCACACACACTCAGCTGGTCAGAGTTGGTGTGTGGAGCCTAAACTCTAGTCAGTGTCGGTGCCACAATAATCTTTTATAACTGCAAAATATCATGCTTATTTTTAAAATTTGGTTTATTTTCATATGTAAGAACTTTGAAAAATGATCATAATTTATATCTGTAACTATATACAATATCCACAGTAATTACACTCCCAGATTGTGAGTTACTCACACTCTGGTCAGGGGATGTTTGCTGACTCCCACCCTCACTGCATGCTCTGTCACCCCCCTCAAGACTCTTCATTGTATCTGCTTTCAGAAAACATAGACTATCTCATATTGTATAAATGCGAATATCAGGTAATGATCGGACTGAGTTCACCACACCGCCACCCACAGCTGAACAGCATTTCTTCTGAAGATCATATCTGAATAATTGCTGGGGCGTGGTTCCAGCATTCAGTCAGTGCCCGTGTGACGGTGAGGAACGAAAAGGCAAACACCCTGTTTAGTTATTTCTGCTTTTGGACTGACTGCATTTTTTAAGAGTCAAGATTAGAGTGGTGCTGGAAAAGCACAGCAGGTAGGCAGCATCCGAGGAGCAGGAAAATTGACTGAAGGGCTTTTGCCCGAAACGTCGATTTTCCTGCTCCTCGGATGCTGCCTGACCTGCTGTGCTTTTCCAGCACCACTCTAATCTTAACTCTGATCTCCAGCATCTGCAGTCCTCACTTTCGCCCAGTGCATTTTTTAAGAGCCATTTTTGTTGGCGTGGTTTGGAGAATGGCGCATGTCTGAGAGTGGGAGAGTGTGTGAGTGAGTGTAGGTGAGTGAGTGAGTGTAGGTGTGAGAGTTTGGGTGTATGTAGGTGTGTATATGTGAGTGCCCAAGAAAGAAAGTGTACATGTGTGTATGTACATGTGTGTAGTGAGAGTGCCTCTGAGAGTGTATGTACATGTGTCTGTGCATGAGTGTGTATGTGCAGTGGTGAGAGTTCCATGTGCTTTTGTTCCTCTTGTCCCACTCCTGACCCAGTCTATTAAGCCCCTGCCCCAACAGGAACAAGAATGTGAGATTCCAAAATGGCACATTTTTCAACAACCCCATTTTCCAATCCTGGACAGGAATCTGTTCAGTTCCTTTCTGAGAGTAAAGATGAATAAATCTACTGTTTCACACAGTGTCAATTGCAGCATTAAACTGGGAGTGTATCATTCAAAAGTGAGCCTTGGGTGAGGGACACATGCAATATTCCTGGCCCTCTGCATTGTAAATATCCCCATTGATCTTCACTTCATTATCTGTTCTCTACAGAAATTTCCAGTGCATTCTGTGCTGCAGCAACCAGCAAATGTAGTGTGTGGTGGTGAGTCTGAATTTGCCAATTCATTTTCCACGGGTGGAAGCAGTGGGGAGAGTGACAGTCTCCACCAATTCCTGCACCATCAGCTGTTTGGGAGTGCAATGGTCAGCTGTCTCCATCAACAGGGGTCAGGTTCCTTGGACATGGCTCCATATTAACTGCAACTCCCATACCACTGCGTTGAGTGAGCATGACAGTGACCTCTGTCCATTCATCTTTCTCCGGGTCATAGCACTCCACACTGTCGAGAAAACCGTTCTGATTAAAGCCTCCTACACAATTGAGGGAAGAAGAAATTATTTCAACTGGTAATGGTTAGAAGTTGACGCAAACCAAATGGCTTGTGAGGCAAGAAAACTAACTAACCTGGACCTGAGACATCTTACCACAGGAAAGAGAGCTCTTTGACTCATTGTGATTTTGCTTAAATAGTCCCAAACTAAATTTATTGCCACATAACCCTGTATTGATCCCATATAAATCTCACTGCTGTACTGTCTGCCCCAGCCCTGCATCAATTCCAAACTAATCCCACTGCTCCAATCCCTCCCTATATTCTTCTGCATCTTATTCTATCATGGTATCTACTTTAACCTCCCTGATGTATTCAATGCTTCAACATCTATCTAAACATACCTACTCTTTTTGTTTCAATTTTTAATGGTTAACCCCTCATTATCAAGAAAAGGCTTTAAAACAGGATGGTTTTTAAAATTCTCCAGTAATTTCCCTCAACTTTCTCTATACAAGCGTGATCATTTTCAGTATCTCAAGTCTCTTCTCATATCTATATTAACAATAAGTGCACTTAATCCTCCAGCTGTGGTTAATGTTTTGCAAATTGATCAGTCATTCCTAAGGCTTGCACTTGATGCTCCAATTTCTCAAGTTGCTGTGGTCTTACTTCTGACCTTATCTTCCTGTGATCTCGGTCATGAGGGATTTAAACACTGCTATAAAGGAGAGAAGAAGTCAAAACTATTCACCTTGCTCCCATCAGGATGAAGATGCAAGAAACAGACGTGTAAGAAGGAACACCAATTAATATAGTATGAGGAGATGGTGCTGATCAGTTGGACCATTGCTGGCATGGAGACACATTTGGAACAGTTAGCTGTCAATGTACTTTTCAGACTAGGCAGATAGAGTCTGATTTACCAGATTGTTGCCAGTGACTGCTGTGTCCCCAGAGCAGTCTCCATGAACCCCTTTTCCAAGAAAAATGGTGCAAAATAGATACAAATTCCTTGAACCCACATAACAGAGGGTTCTGTATTTTAATATAGCAGCTTCTAATACATGCAAATGGGAGCCTGAATAGTGATCTTTGATTGGTTTCTGGTGTAACTCAGTCTGAATTTAATAAGTAAGTTCCATAGCTGAATTACATCTAATGGTGAATATTATGGTATGTTGCTTGTCCTTCTAGATGGAAGTGGTCATGGGTTTGGAAGGTGCTGTCTCATCAAAGATCCTTAGGGCAGCAGATACATGGGAACGCCACCACCTGCAGGTTCCCCTCCGAACCCACCCACCACCCTGACCTGGAAATATACCGCTGGTCCTTCACAGTCACTGCGTCAAAGTCCTGGAATTCCCTCCCTCAGGGTATTGTGGGTAAACCCATAACAAGTGGACTGCAGCGGTTCAAGAAGGCAGCTCACCACCACCTTCTCAAGGGCAAATAGGGATGGGCTATCAATGCTGGCCCAGCCAGCGATGCCCATGTCCCACAAAAGAAAAAATAAATGGGCTGGTTAAGCACAGTAGGTACGTTGTCCATTACAAATGGTTAATAGGGCACATTGTTCAATTTGGTTCACCAACTATTAGGACAGACACTCTACATCCCTGGCACCATAAGGGCACTGAAACTCAGATCACATTATTTAAAGACAAAATGTCGTTTTGGCTTGATGGCAGCATCCTGTTTGTGGAGAAAACCAAGCATGGTTTTACTGTAGCACTGTGAGAGTTTACCAGTTGTTCAAATTTATTTGGGACACCTTCCCTTCCAGGGTAATCTGAGGTGGACTGTTCACCGCTCAGGGTCACAAGTGGTGAACATAGACATTTTCATATGTTCTTGCACTACACAGTGAATGATAATTTGATCAAGGTATCTGTTATCACACAAGATGGTATTGGTATGCCCTATTTCAGTGCTGAGCTTACATCCGATTGGCAGATTGCTAGAGCTGTATTCATCGGGTTGCCAATAAGATTAATCATGTAGTGTGTAGAGCTGTAGAATCCTGAAGTTTATATTGACCAGTGAGCATAGACTTGTGGTAGACTGTAATAGACAACATCACTGGCAGACTTCTCAAGTAATTCATTAAGGAAAAGGGACTGCTTTGATTGCTCCATTTCAATGGAAATATTGAACTTAACTCTTTTTCTGCCTGCTTATACCCTATACACATTCTCAGAGTGCAGGTTGGAACATAGGAACAGGAATAGGCCATTCAGTCCCTCAAGTCTGTTCTACTATTCAATGAGATCAGGGCTGATCTGCTGCCTAACTCCACTCACCTATCTTTCGCCCATATCCCTCAATATCTTTGCTTAACAAAAATAACAATTTTAATTCTGAAATAGTTTTTAAGTTTATTAATCTGTGTAAAGAATTTCTCTCATGCAGGTGCAGGTTCAAACATCATAAATGTGTCACCAACATAGCAGAAATAGAAGATTCCTTTCTCACAGTAAACAAAGACATGTTAACGAAACCTGTTGGAGGCCTACACAGGATCTCAAGGCAACTCTGTCTATTTGAAACTGAACTAAACTGCACAAGTTGCTAAGTTTGATACACACAGACATTGGTGTCATAAAGAATTGTCAAAATACAGGAACATAGTGCAAATGTGAATGGCCCTGATATTCGTCAATGCAAGGTTGGAGCTGGAGTAATCATACACAAATGTGATTACTCCAATAAAATGCACACTTTGCTCAGTGATGGCTCCAAATTTATACATCCAGGATCTGCCATGTCACATGACTGAGCAAATACTCAAAGGGAAGCTGCAGAGGCACCCATTGGCCTCGGATAAAGGTGGTATCATAGAGTTCTTCCTCACAGCCACTGAGACCCAAACCCATAAAAGTGATGTCCCTTTTTACCCGATTCTATCTATCACTGACCCTGCACAATGCAAATTGGCCAAATGGTTTTAAATGAGCTTTGTTCATACATTGTGAAGGATTCCTTTGCTTTTGTGAAGACAGTACAAGGCCTAGATGATAAGAGCAATACCACATCCGTGTGAACTATGAAATTGCTAGCTTATTTACCAATGTACCACTGGAAGACGCCATTGCCATTTGTGCTGTTGGTTTCTCCTCTAACAGGTTGCAGCCATTGAGCTCATAAAAATAGGGAATGGCTTTCAGCGGCAGTGAGACACCAGGAATGCAGGCCATAATTTTGTTTTTTTATTCACTCATGGTACGTGGGTATCACTGGCTAGGCCAGCATTTACTGTCCATTCCTAGGTACCTATAAGAAGGTTGTAGTGAGCTACCTTCTAAGAACAGCTTCAGTCTGTGTGCTGCATAAACTGGTGTTCCTTTTTTCAAATCTGTTTCTTGCATCCTAGTCCTGTTAAGATAGTAAGCTTTGATATTGTTTCCCCTCTCTGATTAGTAGTGCTTCACCCCCTCCTCTTTTTCCCCCCCCTCCCTATTCTTTTTAAATGCTCTAAACCCTGGAACATCCAGCAACCATTCCTGTCCCTGAGAAACCCATGTCTCTGTTATGGCCACAACACCATAGCACCAGGTACTGATCCATACTCTAAGTTCATCACTTTTATTCCTGATACTCCTTGCGTTAAAGCAAACATACTTTAACTGATCCTTCCCAGGAAAATCCTTCCCACTAGCTGGTCTCCCTCTTGCTATGCCTCATCTGAATCAACTCCTAGAAAGGATTCTGAGGGATAGGATTTATGACAATCTGGAAGAGTATGGCTTGATTAAATGCAGTCAACACAGCTTTGTGACAGGCAGGTCAAGCCTCACAAACCTTAGCGAGTTCTTTGAGGATGTGACTAGAAAAGTTGATGAGGGTCGTGCTGTGGATGTGGTGTATATGGACTTCAGCAAGGCATTTGATTAGGTTCCCCATGGTAGGCTCATTCAGAAGGTCAGGAGGGATGGGATACAGGGGAACTTAGCTGTCTGGATACAGAATTGGCTGGCCAACAGAAGACAG
>NC_057740.1:42435989-42440823 GCF_004010195.1 Chiloscyllium plagiosum
GAGGTTGACTGAGCTTGGACTTTTTTCATTGGAGAAAAGGAGGAGGAGAGGGGACCTAATTGAGGTATACAAGATAATGAGAGGCATAGATAGAGTCGATAGCCAGAGACTATTTCCCAAGGCAGAAATGACTAACACGAGGGGTCATAGTTTTAAGCTGGTTGGAGGAAAGCATAGAGGAGATGTCAGAGGCGGGTTCTTTACACAGAGAGTTGAGAGAGCATGGATTGCGTTGCCAGCAGCAGTTGCGGAAGCAAGGTCATTGGGGACATTTAAGAGACTGCTGGACACCCACATGGTCACAGAAATTTGTGGGTGCATACATGAGGATCAATGGTCGGCACAACATCGTGGGCTGAAGGGCCTGTTCTGTACTGTACTGTTCTATGTTCTAAGTAAAGTTTAATTTCTGTACCACTGAAAGAATTATTGAGGGAAATGGTAATATTGCTCCCTTCGTGCACCCCCATGTCGCTTGTTGTCTCACACTTATTCCCATTCAACCACACTGCTGATTCCAGGCCCCAGATTATGCTAATCTCACTCTCTCAACAAATAATATATTCCCTAAACCTCACCGTTACAAACTTCTAAGGCCTTTGTTCTCCTCCAGTTCTGGTATCTTGCACATTCTTGACTTCCTCCTCCCCATCGTTGATGGTCATGCTTCAATAGTCTGAGCCCGAAGCTCTGGAATTCTCTTCCTAAACCTCCCTTTCTTTTTCACTCATCCTTTGACATGCTCCTTAGAACCAAATTATTGGTCACCTGTCCCAGTTCGTCCTCAGTTTTGGTGAATTGTTATCAGTCTGAAGCTCATGGTAACAGGATCACTGGCGATATCAGGGGTAGGAATGCAGATGAACTAAGGGTATGTGTGGGAGGTTTTGATTTATTATTGTCACACGCATATAAGTAGAGTGAAAGATTTTGTTTTGCACGCAGTCCAGGGCGATCATACCATATAAAGTGCAATAGCGTAATAGAATAGAGCGAGGAATACAATGTTACAGCTTCAGAGAAGGTGCACAAAGCGGGAGATCAACATTAAATTTAAAATTGGAGCAGAGTTTAATGCAGCACAGATAGAGGATCGCGGAAGCAATCGCCTTGGGTTATTCTTAGCAGTTGCTTTTCCAATAGTCGGAGAAGCCGGTTTGTCAATGTGACTCTTACCTAGTACATAGATCTTGCCTCGATATGCAGTTGCTCCCATGGCGCTCCGATTATGCTTCATGCTGGCAACATTTTCCCATTTATCGGTCTCTATGCTGTACCTCTCAACTGATGAAAATTGTTCCCTTCCATTGTAACCACCGGCAACGTAGATATAATTGTTCAATGCAACAACACCTGGGGAGACACCAATACAGACTATGCAATGAGAAAGAGAAAGGTGCGGACTTACAAAGAGATAGTACATTATAGAATCCATACAGCATGGAAGTAAGCCATTGAGTCCAACCTGATCTTCCAAAGGGGCTTAGATCCACCCCACTACCTTACCCCTATAACTCTGCATTTCCCATGGCTATCCCACCTGGCCTGCACATCCCTGGACACTATGGGACAATTTAGCATGGCCAAACCACGTAACCTGCACATCTTTGGACTGTGGGAGGAAACCCGTGCAGACACAGGGAGAATGTACAAACTCCACAAAGACACTCACCCAAGGGTGGAATCAAACGCGGGTCCCTGGCACTGTGAGGCTGCAGTGCTAACCACCGAATTACTGTACTGCCCTAGCAAAACACCTACAGTGAAAAACTACCTTAGAACATAGAACAATACAGCATAGAACAGGCTTTTCGGCCCTCGATGTTGCACCGACCTGTGGACAAATCAAAGCTCATCCTCCTACACTATCTCATCATCATTATCCAAAGACTGTTTAAATGCCCTGTCTCCCAAAATCTTTTCCCAATGTAACCCACATCCAAATTTTACTTTACAACATGCCTGTGAAGCACCTTGGGAGATTATTTTACATTAGCAAATCTTAAGTGCAAGCTGTTGTTGATTTAACAGAGTTTTGAAATTATGAATTTACGGAAAAAAGATTGGTTCTAGTGATTATGGGGATCTAAAATAAAAGGAATGCCAACATAATATGAAAAGTATCTATGATCATAGGGACAGGAAGAAGCCACTCAGCCCCTTGAGCCTGTTCCTCAATGCAAAAAGACCATGGCTGATCTCTTATAGTAAACTATCTTTGCTTTCATGTCCATTATTCTTTTAACCAATACAAATTTACCAATCTCACCAGGAAATTCCCAATTGACCCCAGATCCAGAGCTTGTTGGAAGAAAGCATTCCAGCTTTCTACTACCCTCTGAGTGGGAAACTGCTTCCTGATATCATCCCAAAAGGCTGGACTCAGGTGTTAAGATGCTGCCCCTTTATCGATCCAATCACAAGATTAATACCATGCAGAATGTGGCCATTCGGCCCAGCAGGCCTGCAACCCACTCTATTAGATCCTCCCTCTCATCATCTCCACCCAAGGGAATACAAGGTCAGTCTGCACAAACTGTTCTCATAATTTAACTTTTCCAATTTACTTTTCCAATTGACTTTTGTACCTCTCTGAAGAGTCAGCCTCTTTGTGAAAGGTAAGTGTGGATGGGAAAATTCCATTATGGTAAAAACAAAAATTGTGTCAGGAAAATTCAGCAGGTCGGGCAGCATCCATAGAGGAAACAATTATTATGAATAAAGGTAATTGACTCAAAACATGAAATCTGTTTCTCCCCCCTCAGATGTGGCTGAATTTTTCCAGTATCTTTTTCTTTCTATTACAGATCTCTGGCATCTGCAGTTTTTCTTTGTTTTTGAGTTGGTATAGTGTCAGAGACCTCACCTGCTCCACTGCGAGGGGATCCCATTGGAGAGATCAAACTCCATTCATCCTTCTCAGGCCGATAACACTCTACACTGTTCAAGCGGTTCTTTCCATCAAATCCACCAATCACATACAAGAGTCCATTCCACACTGCCACCCCAGCACCAATACGACACATCTTCATCGGAGCAATGAATGTCCACTTGTTTGTTTCCGGATCATATCTACAAACAAGATAGTGACAGAATATAAACTCAGAAAGGCTATTCTCACCTGCAACATTTCCCAGTGACTCCCACAGCCTCAATTCCTCATTCCCCAATCTTCCATCTCTGGAAAGTTCTGTTTATCAATGGAGTTTGGGATCTGGAAGGGGGATAGTGACTGGAGCCACACTCACCCGTGCCTCATTCCCTAGGTGTTAGGTCTGGGCAGCAACTGCTTTCAGGCTAGTCAACTGCAGAGTCATCACAGATATGTCTTCATATCTGTGGTCGAAATGCATGTAGCTTCCAGACATTGGGATGGAGATGAACTCCCTTCTCCACTGTTTCTCAATTCCAGCTTCCTCAGATAAGGCCTGCTTCCTCAGATACTGGATGGAACCAGGAACTATCTGGTCAAGAAACATTGAAACAGGAGGAGTTTATTCAACCCCTTGAGTCTGTTCCACCTTCTAATTAGACACCAGTTGATCTTCTCATAATGCACTTACCTAACAGAACTTATTAACTTTAGTCTTGCAATTTCCAATTGTATCTCCAGTCCCAACAGCGGGAGAGTTCCAGATTTTCACCGCCTCACTTGGGCGAGGAGGCATCATCTTGAACAGCCTGATTAAAATTGTAGGGTTCTGCCCTCTCTCCCCTCCCAACAGAGGGGGATTATTTATCCCTACCAGCCCTATTAAATCTCTTTAAACACTGCAGGTATATCACCATTTAAACTTCTAAACTCAAGGGAATGTTACCTACTCTGTGTAATCTGGTCTCACAATCTATCCTTTTTCTTGATATCATTCTGGTGAGTCTGTTGCCCCTTTGGCCCAACATTTCCCTCCTGAGATATTGGGTCCAGACTGAACCTGATTACTCCAGGAGGGGATCTGACCCCACCTCTATACACCTACTGAAAAACATTCCTGATGAAGGGCTTTCGCCTGAAATGTCAATTCTCCTGCTCTTCGGATACTGCCTGACCTGCTGTGCTTTTCCAGCACCCCACTCTCGACCTATGAAAAACATCCAACCCTTGATATTGCAATTAGTTTCACATAAAACCCAGCATTTCTTTAAAATTTTTAATCGTTCAGAAAAACCATTAGCTTCTTGTGATTGCTGTACTTTGAAACCCACACCTCCTGTTCTTCCACAGTTCCTCACTCTCACTGCTTAGAAAAGACTTTGATCTATTTCTTGTCAGAAAACCATGCTTAATAGCAAATAACTATTTTAATTCATGGACAGGAAGTTACTTTATTAAACAGCAGTTTTTTGAAACTCAGCCTGAAGGTGACACAAAAAAATGGATATCTCAATTTGCATCGCTGTACATGACACATTCCAGTCTTTGGAATCGAGACAGGAAGTCTGCAAGAAAGCTGCATTGTCCCTAAAAGCAATGATTTCCTGAGCAATGCGATGAATCCACATCTCCTGTCCCATTATCATGGGACTGAGACAGATATTGACAACCCTTTAAACCCACGTAGAGTGACAATAGGAGCTGAGCTAAGAGCTATCCAGATGTGATCTAATCATGTTTCCCTAAGAATACGCGAACAATAACCTTATTTGCAACCCCTGGGTAGCTGGAGAGAGGAGGGTACATTATAAACTAATCCTTTGTAGATTAATGCAGGTGCTTCTCTGCTGAATGGAGGACAAGGAGCTGCTGGGGAGATGGTGATATAATGCTGAAAATGTGTTGCTGGAAAAACGCAGCAGGTCAGGCAGCATTCAAGGAACAGGAGAATCGACGTTTCGG
>NC_057740.1:42442292-42461918 GCF_004010195.1 Chiloscyllium plagiosum
CGGCGCTGCGGTGATGTGATGACCCCCAGGAGCCGCCCACGGCGTAAATGGCTCCGTCGATGGCGCCGGCGCCCAGCCGGTTGCGGGGCACGTTGAGCGGTGCCCGCTGGCTCCACTGGTTGGTCATTGGGTTGTAACAGTCCAGCGCCGCCGAGTCCACGTTCTCGCCCGCGCCCTGAGAGTTATTCCTGCCGCCGATGGTGTAGAACAGCCCGAGCACCACACAGCAGGCAGCCCCACTGCGGGGTCCCGGCATATCCGCTAACCTCAGCCAGCGGCCGCTCCGGGGGCTGAACGCTTCCATGTTGGGGAGCGAGCGCTGCAGGTAACCCCCGGCCACATACACCAGCTGGTTCCCCCTCTGCCTGACCGGGGGCAGCGGCTTCCGCAGGTACATCTCCTGGAAGATCTTGGAGAGGATATCCCGGCACGGATTGACCTTGTCCAGGATTGGGCATTCCTGCAGCTGGTGCTTGAGGAAGCGGAGGGGCAGCGCGTAGATCTGCAGGGCGTTCAGGAGGGCGTGGAAGTACTGGGTGCGACCCTCCAGGTCCCACCGCACCCACTCTCTGCACGCCTTATACACATCAGACTCGCACAGCACGTTCAGACCATCCTGACTGATGAGGTCCAGGAGTTGACAGTGAGTCAGGTTGAAGAACTCCTCTTCCTTGATCACCTGGTGGGAAACATGCCAAAGTCAGGGACAGCAGCTCAGGAGAGGGAGGCCGGCAGCGGGGAAACAGCAAAGGCTAGGGTCACAGTGAAAATGGGGCAGTGACTAAAATAACCCAAACAGAAAAGATAGAGTGAGTGAAAAACAGAGAGAGAGTTTGAGTGAGAGCTGGAGAGTGTGTGTGAAAGAGAGAGACAGGCAGACAGATGGGAAGAGAGTGAAAGCAGGGGGGCAGAGAGAGAGAGAACATTTTACTGTATATTGTGCACTGTGTATGGACTTTCAAAAGACATCATAGACTTGTTAGAAACATCGAAGGCCATAGGGTCATTGGTTGCATGAACACAATCTGATACAGGACAGAAAGCAGAGTGGCTGTTTTTCAGATGAGAGGGAGCTAGCTGATGGTGTGCGGGGAGGGAGGGAGGGGTCAGATTTTGATGATGTTTATTATTGATCTGCCCTTTGTATACAAGGCATTGAGAATGACATTGAAACTGGATTTACTGAGGAAATAAACTGGTGAAATGGACAGTTATGTGGCTGATGCAGTTTAACACATCAAAGTGTCTGGACTGAAATTCAATCTCACACCATCAGACAGCATGACTCCCAGTTAGCTGTGGAAAGTATGTATAAGGTGGATTCCCCTGCGGTTAGAGTAATTGAGTCATAGAGATAGACAACACAGAAACAGACCATTCAGTCCAACTTGTCCATGCTGACCAGATTTCCTAAATTAGAGTCAAAATGTGTGGCACTGGAAAAGCACAGCATTTCAGGCAACATCTGAGAAGCAAGAGAGTTGACAGTTTGGACAAAAGCCCTTCATCAGCAATGTCCTGATATCCTAAACTAACATAGTCCCATTTGCCAGCACTTGGCCCATATTCCTCTGAACCCTTATAAAAAGGTTAGATTCCTTACAGTATGGACACAGACCCTTTGGCCCTACAAGTCCACACTGAGTCTCCTGAAGAGTAGCCAACCCAGACCCATTCCCCATCACCTTATATTTACCCCTGACTAATGCACCTAACATTATGGGCAATTTAGCATGGCCAATTCACCTGAACTGCACATCTTTGGACTGTGGGAAGAAACCCATGCATACAGGGAGGAGTGGGGGGAGTGTGCTAAATCCACACCCAAGGTAGGAATTGAACCCGAGTCCCTAGCACTGTGAGGCAGCAATGCTAACCACTGAGCCACCGTGCCATTCCTATTTACATACTCAGCCAGGTGCCTTTTAAATGCTGTAATTGTACCAGCCTCCACCACTTCCTCTGGCAGCTCATTCCATACCCGTACCACCCTCTAAGTGAACACATTACCCCTTAGTTCCCTTTTAAATCTATCCCCTCTCACCTTAAACCCATGCCCTCTAGTTCTGGACTCCCCCACCCCAGGCAAATGACCTTGTCCATTTATCCTATCCATGTCCCTCATGATTTTATAAACCTCTATAAGATTACCCCTCAGCCTCCGATGCTCCGGGAAAACAGCCTCAACTTATTCAGCCTCTCCCTATAGCTCAAACCGTCCAACCCTGGCAACATCTTATAAATCTTTTCTGAACCCTTTCAAGTTTCACAACATCCTTCCTATAGGTGGGAGACCAGAATTGCATACAGTATTCCAAAAGTGGGCTAACCAATGTCCTGTACAGCGGCAACATGACCTCCCAATTGGTTTACCTCAGTGAAATGAATATTGATGTATTCCTTCCCTCTCTGGCGAAGCTCAGTGCAGCCAATCTGTTCAGCAAAATGGCAGATACCAATGGCATTGGCAGAGTCCAGGTTCTTGATGAGGAAATCACAGCAAGCGTTGATCACCCCCTCCACCTGGTACATGGTGCTGGCCAGCAGCAGCTGAACCACACACTGTTCACCCACTGACACCCGTGAGGTGTAGGCAAAGTCAATCAGCCTCTCCATCACCATGGGGTGGATGCCCTGGATCTTTATCTCAGAGGCCTGGCGCTCTCGCAGGTTGGTGGTGAACATGGCCTTGAAGACAGGGCTGGAGGCAGCAAGGACAATCCGATGTGCAACAAATGTCTGCTCCTTCCCACCGTGGGTCACTCGCACTGTCACATCACACAGCTGTCTGTCTTGCCTCAACTCCTGCATGATGCTTAAAGCCCGGGACGGGTGGCTTTCGACGGTATAATCCAGATATCCATGACCTTTCAGTGATGGGACAATGACTGGGGAATGGTTAACCCTCTTCTTCGAGCACAGCATTATTTTATTAGAGGGGTTCCTGCTCTCCCTGTCCTGAGGTTGGTTTTCAAGTGGCTGATGGGTTCCACTGCCAGGTGACTGGCTCAACTCACCATCCTGTTAGTGAACCACTCCGTCTCCTGTATCCTCATCTCCCTCTCAGCCTCAACTTCTGAAACTCATTGGTTTTCAGACATCCTTCTCTCAGTTTCCTGCAGTGAGTGAGTATCTCCCTGAGACTGAGCAGGAGGGTGAAAAATAGACAGTGCCTTCAGGATGATGAGACCAGTCCCTCAAGACTCAGTAGCTGCACCCTGACTAATAATTTAAGGCACAAAAACTCAGTTACAGTCTTTCACGCCAATCAATGCCAAAGCTACATAATAGTCTTATATTCTTTTGTTCCCTCTCCCAAAATTGGATAGTGGGTGGAACTGTCTAGCTGTTTAAAATGATGCCAGTGTTTAATGAGGATTGACAGTGAACTGTCCTGTTCCTGTTCGATCTTGGCTGAAAATTGGATGCTGACAGTCTCCAGGCAGGGGAAGGTCTCACCAACCGAGGTGTGTTCCCGCCAGAAGCTAATGACCAGCAAACTCTGCCACATGTGACACTGCAGATAGAGACAAGGACAACAGTATTAATGGCATCATAACATCTCACACACTAACACACGCATACAGGGACACTCTTGATACACACACAAATGTAGCATCACACTGCACTGAAATTCATACATGATTGTCAGTTAAGATCTTAAGCTGGGCTTTACAGTGTGGTGCTCTAGTATTTACCGGAAGCTACCTACAGTGAGACCCTTTTCTTTTTATACAAATAATAACATACTGAGCCTATTTCAACTCAAAATAAACAGTTCACTTCATTCTCTACTTAACTTATGAGTCAATGCCTTGACCAGAGTCCCAAAGCCTGGTTTAAATTTAAGCAAAACCTGATGATTAATTGTCAGTCATCATCTAACAGGTGCATTCTCCATGGCAATGTCTTTACCAATCAGAGTTCACTTGCCAACCAATCAGTATTCCCTTTTACAATGATATTCTTGTGAATTGGCCTGAGTACAAGATGTGTACTTTTTGAGCAAACCTCCAGTTCTGTATTTCCAAGAAACTTTAATGTCTGCTAGCGAGAACAGACAGGGACTCTATTTAAGGTCTCATCAGAAAGTTGGCACCTCCAGTACAACAACACCTTGCATCGACTTGGCATTCACTGAACCAAACTGATACCATGGCCATTAATATGGAGCAGCCTGTGATAGAGTCAGGGTTAGTGCAGCCTTTAGTTGGAGGCACAAACTGCTCTGAAACATAAAGTGATGTTCCTAATCTTCAGTCATCCTGATTAAAAAAAGTCTGCAAACCTGCTGTCAACATCAAAGAGCAATAAAGCAACAACACTTACAAACACACCTACACACATACATCATGGGTGCTGGGGAGGTAGTGTGGTGAAAAAAAGGAAGTTAAAAAAAAGAGAAAAAAAAAGCAACAACATTTGAATGGACACGTGCACATCTCACCCTGGAGATACCACAGTAAATATTTTCAACAGGAAGCCACAAGCCTCTCCCTCCCTATTCATCCTTTCGCATTGCTAAGGTCACATGTCCTTACAATAAAATGAAATAACTGCATTTTTGATTAGTCATTGCCTGTCAGCGACAATTGTTTGCACACGAGTTAACTCTTTCAACTCCACATTGGAGTGTGAGCAAACCTTGACATAAAAAATTGAGGCTATTCAAGGCAGGGCCATCCTCGCCAGATCAGTTCAGGCCAGTAGCAAAAGAAACAATAAGTTTGCAGCTGTCACTGGGAACAGCTCCCACACACACACTGACTCTCACTGGGGTCTGGGGTCTCTCTCTCTCTCTCACACACACACACACTGACTCTCACTGGGGTCTGGGGTCTCTCTCACACACACACACTGACTCTCACTGGGGTCTGGGGTCTCTCTCACACACACAGAGTCTCACTGGGGTCTCTTTCTCTCTCTCTCACACACACACTGACTCTCACTGGGGTCTGGGGTCTCTCTCTCACACACACACATACCCACAGACTCTCACTGGGGTCTCTTTCGCTCTCTCTCTCACACACACACACACTGACTCTCACTGGGGGCTGGGGTCTCTCAGACACACACATACACACACACTGAATCTTACTGGGGTCTCTCTCTCTCTCACACACACACTCTCACTGGGGTCTGGGGTCACACACACACAGACTATCACTGGGGGACAGGTCTCTCATTCCAGATATTTGTGCATATAGAACAAAGAACAAAGAAAGTTTACAATTCAGGAACAGGCCATCCAAGCCTAAGCTGATCCAAATCCATTGTCTAAACCTATCGCCCAACTCCTAAGCATCTGTACCCCTCTGCTCCCCACCTCTACATGCATCTGTCCAGACGCACCTTAAATGAATCTACCGTGCCTGCCTCTACCACCTCTGCTGGCAACGTGTTCCAGAGACCCACCATCCTCTGTGTGAAGTACTTGCCGTGTGTATCCCCCTTAAATTTTTCACCTCTCACCTTGAACGCGTGACCTCTCGTTATTTAATCCCTCACCCTGGGAAATAGCTTATCTCTATCGACCCTGTTTATACCCTTCATGATTTTGTAGATCTCAATCAGGTTTCCCCCTCAATCTACTTTTTTCAAATGAAAACAATCCTAACCTACTCAACATCTCTTCATAGCTAGCACCCTCCATACCAGGCAACATCCTCGTAAACCTTCTCTGCACCCTCTCCAAAGCGTCCACATCCTTTTGGTAATGTGCCGACCAGAACTGTACACAATATTCTAAATGCGGCCAAACCAATGTCTTGTACAATTTTAACATGACCTGCCAACTCTTATACTCAATACCCCGTCCGATGAAGGCAAGCATACCATATGCCGTCTTGACCACTCTATCCACCTGTGCAGCAACCTTCAGGGTACGATAGACCTGAACTCTCAGATTTCTCTGCTCCTTAACTTTTTGCAAGGCTCTTCCGCTTACAGTACAGTTTGCTCGAGAATTAGACTTCCCAAAATGCATCACCTCACATTTACCTGGATTGAACTCCATCTGACACCTCTCCACCCAAATCTCCATAGAGTCATAGAGATGTCCAGCACAGAAACAGACCCATCAGTCCAACTCGTCCATGACGACCAGATATCCCAACCCAATCTAGTCCCACCTGCTAGAACCTGGCCCATATCCCTCCAAACCCTTCCCATTCATATACCCATCCAAATGCTTCTTAAATGTTGCAATTGTACTAGCCTCCACCACATCCTCTGGCAGCTCATTCCATACACGTACCATCTTCTGTGTGAAAAAGCTGCCCCTTAGGTCCCTTTTATATCTTTCCACTCTCACCCTAAACCTATGCCCTCTAGTTCTGGACTCCCCACCCCAGGGAAAAGACTTTGTCTATTTATCCTATCCATGTCCCTCATGATTTTATAAACCTCTATAAGGTCACCCCTCAGCCTCTGAAGCTCCGGGGAAAACAAACCCAGACTATTCAACCTCTCCCTATAGCTCAAATCCTCCAACCCTGGCAACATTCTTATAGATCTTTTCTGAACACTTTCAAGTTTCACAACATCTTTCCGATAGGAAAGAGACCAAAATTGCAAGCAATATTCCAACAGTGGCCTAACCAAGGCCCTGTACAGCCGCAACATGACCTCCCAACTCCTGTACTCAATACTCTGACCAATAAAGGAAAGCATACCAAATGCCTTCTTCACTATCCTATCTACTTGTGACTCCACTTTCAAGGAGCTATGAACCTGCACTCCAAGATGTCTTTGTTCAGCAACACTCCCTAGAACTTTACCATTAAGTGTATATAAGTCCTGCTAAAATTTGCTTTCCTAAAATGCAGCACCTCGCATTTATGTAAATTAAACTCCAGCTGCCACTTCACAACCCATTAGCCCATCTCATCAAGATCCCATTGTAATCTGAGGTAACCCTCTTCGCTGTCCACATCACCTCCAGTTTTGGTGTCATCAGCAAACTTACTAACTGTACCTCTTATGCTCGCATCTAAATCATTTATATAGTGATGAAAAGTAGTGGACCCAGCACCGATCCTTGTGGCACTCCACTGGTCATAGGCCTTCAGTCTGAAAAACAACCCTCCACCATCACCCTCTGTCTTTTACTTTTCAGCTAGTTCTGTATCCAAATGGTGAGTTCTCCATGTATTCTATGAGATCTAACCTTGCTCACCAGTGTCCCATGGGGAACATTGTGGAACACTTTACTGAAGTCCATATAGATCACATCTACCACTCTGCCCTCATCAATCCTCCTTGTTACTTCTTCAAAAAATTCAATCAAGTTTCTGAGAAACGATTTCATATGCATAAAGCCATGCTGACTATCCCTAATCAGGCCTTGCCTTTCCAAATACATGTACATCTTGTCCCTCAGGATTCCCTCCAACAACTTGCCCATCACCAACGTCAGGCTCACTGGTCTATAGTTCCCTGGCTTGTCCTTACTGCCCTTCTTAAACAGTGGCACCACGTTAGCCAACCTCCAGTCTTCCGGCACCTCACCTGTGACTATCAATGATACAAATATCTCAGCAAGAGGCCCAGCAATCACTTCCTTAGCTTCCCAGAGTTCTGGGTACACCTGATCAGGTCCTGAGAATTTATCCACTTTTATGCATTTCAAGACATACAGCACTTCCTCCTCTGTAATATGGACATTTTTCAAGATGTCACCATCCATTTCCCTACAGTCTATATCTTCCATGTCCTTTTCCACACTAAATATTGATACAAAATACTCGTTTAGTATCTGCCCCATTTCCTGCAGTTCCACAAAAAGGCCACCTTGCTGATCTTTGAGGGGGCGTATCCTCTCCCTAGTTACCCTTTTGTCCTTAATGTATTTGTAAAAAGCCTTTGGATTCTCCTTAACTCTATTTGCCAAAACTATCTCATGTTCCCTTTTTGCCCTCCTGAATTCTCTCTTAAGTATAGTCATACTGCCTTTATACTGTAAGGATTCACTTGATCTATCCTGTCTATACCTGACATATGTTTCCTTCTTTTTCTTAACTGAACCCTCAATTTCTTTAGTCATCCAGCATTCCCTATACCTACCAACCTTTCCTTTCATCGTAACAGAAATATACTTTCTTTGGACTCTCGTTATCAATCTATCTATATTCTCCTGTATTCTCTGACAGTCCCTTATGCTTTCTACTACTCCACCAATCTTCGTGTCATCTGCAAACTTGCTGATCATACCAACAGTGTCCTCTTCCAGATCATTTATGTATATTACAAATAACAGCAGCCCCAGAACTGATCCCTGTGGATCATCACTGGTCACCTTTCTCCATTTCGAGAACTCCCTTCAACTACTACTCTCTGTCTCCTGTTACTCAACCAGCTCTTTATCCATCGAGCTAGAACACCCTGCACACCATGTGACTTCACTTTCTCTATTAGTTTACCATGGGAAACCTTATCAAATGCCTTATTAATGTCCATGTATATGACATCTACAGCCCTTCCTTCATCTATCAACTTGGACACTTCCTCAAAAAACTCTATTAAGTTGGTAAGGCACAATCTACCCTAAAGGAGAAAGTGAGGTCTGCAGACGCTGGAGATCAAAGCTGAAACTTTATTGCTGGAACAGCACAGCAGGTCAGGCAGCATCTAGGGAACAGAAGAATCGACGTTTCGGGCACATGCCCTTCTTCAGGAATGAGCAGAGAGTGTTCAGCAGGAGAAGATAAAAGGTAGGGAGGAGGGACTTGGAGGAGGGGCGTTGGAAATGTGATAGGTGGAAAGAGGTCAAGGTGAGGGTGATAGGTCGGAGTAGGGTGGAGGT
Source organism: Chiloscyllium plagiosum (assembly GCF_004010195.1). NCBI lineage: Eukaryota > Metazoa > Chordata > Chondrichthyes > Orectolobiformes > Hemiscylliidae > Chiloscyllium > Chiloscyllium plagiosum. The sequence continues at coordinate 42,451,096 of NC_057740.1, forward strand.
GGAGAGGTCAAGAAGAAGACTGCAGGTCAGGAAGGCGGTGCCGGGCTGGAGGGATTCGGCTGAGACAAGGTGGGGGGAGGGGGGATGAAGAAACTGGTGAAGTCCAAGTTCATCCCCTGTGGTTGGAGGGTTCCCAGTCGGAAGATAAGACGCTCCTCCTCCGACCGTCGCATTGTTGTGGTTTGGCGGTGGATGAGTCCAATGACCTGCATATCCTCGGTGGAGTGGGAGGGGGAGTTGAAATGCTGTGCTACAGGGTGATTGGGTTGGTTCGTCCGGGTGGCCCAGAGGTGCTCTCTGAATCGCTCCGCAAGTAGGCGGCCTGTCTACCCTAAACAAAACCATGTTGCCTATCACTGATAAGCCCATTCTTTTCAAAATATAAATAGATTTTATCCCTCAGTACCTTCTTCAGCAATGTTTGCACCACTGACATCAGGCACACTGGTCTGGAATATCCCTACTACCCATCTTATACAGTGGGACAACTTGAGCAACCCTCCAGTCATCTGGCACCTGACCTGTGTTTAAGGATGATACATAGGTATCTGTCAGAGCCCCAGCTATTTCCTTTCTCGCCTCTCTCAGCAACCTGGGATAGATCCCATCCGGTCCTGGGAATTTGTCCACCTTAATATCCTTTAGCCTACCCAACACATCTTCCCTCCTTATGTCAATGTGACCCAGAGTAAACAAACTTCTATCTCTAATCTCAGCATTCATCACCTCCTGTTCATTAGTGAACACTGATGCAAAGTAATCAATGAGAATCTCACCGATTTTCTCAGGTTCGACAAACAACCTTCCTTCCTTATCCTTTAGTGGACCAACCCTTTCTCTCGTTACTCTCTTGCTTCTTATATAAGAATAAAAAGCCTTGGGATTCTCCCTAATTCTGCTCACTAATGCTACTTCATGACCCCTTTTAGCCGCTTGATTCCTCGTTTAAGACTTGTCCTACTCTTCCGATATTCCTCCAGGGCCCATCCTGTTCTTAGCTGCCTGGACCTTATGTACACTCACTTTTCTTCTTGGCCAGTCGCATGATTTCTCCTGCCATCCACAGTTCATGAATCTTGCCCTTCCTTTCCTTTGTTTTCAAAGGGACATGCCTATCCTGCACAATCTTTAATCTATCTTTGAAAGCCTCCCACATCTCAAATGTGGACTTTCCTTCAAATAGCTGTGTCCAATCCACAATTCCCAGCTCCTGCCTAATTTTGATATAATTGGCCTTGGCCCAGTTTAGTACTTGTCCCTTAGGACCACTCTCATCTTTATCTACGGGTATTCTAAACTTAAGAACTGTGGTCACTATTCTCAAAGAAATCCCCCACTGCAACTTTTATCGCCTGGCCTGGCTCATTCCCCAACACCAGGTCCAATATGGTCCCTTCCCTCATTGGACTATTGACATACAGCTCTAGAAAACTTTCCTGGATGCTCCTTACAAATCCTGCCCCATCCAGACCTCTGACACTAAGTGTGTCCCAGTCAATGTTGGGAAAATTAAAATCTCCCATCACCACTACCCTATTGCCTCAAGTTATTTCCATAATCTGTTTACCTCTTTGTTCTTCTACCTCACGCTCACTGTTGGGAGGCCTGTAATACAGCCCCAACAATGTAACTGCACCCTTCTTATTTCTCAGCTCCACCCATAATGCCTCACTACCCAAGCCCTCCATAGTGTCCTCCTTTAGCACAGCCGTGATATCGTCCCTGACCAGCAATGCAACTCCACCCCCCCCGCCCTCCCCACCTTTACTTCCCTCCCTGTCCTGTCTGAAGCGTCTATATCCAGGAACATTTAGTTGCCAATCATGCTGTTCCTTCAACCAAGTCTCTGTGATCGCAATAACGTCATACTCCCAGGCACCAATCCAAGCCCTAAGTTCATCTGCCTTACCCACTATACTCCTTGCTTTACAGTAGATGCACTTCAGGCCACCAGTTCTTTTGCACTCACCTGCTCCCTGCCTACTCTCCCCTTTATTAATGCTATCTTCATAATTCTTACAGTCTCCAGTCTCCAACTTACTGCCTACTTGTCTTCCCTTCTGGTTCCCAGGGCCCTGCCACATTCGTTTAAAACCTCCCCAACAGCAGTAGCATAATCTAGACTGAATCTTCAATGCACTGGGGAGCATGGGCAGAACTGAAAAGTTTCATCTTTCAGGGAAACAAGATCCCATCTGCTTTCTCAGGTAACTAAAGATATATTGGAAGAGCAGGGAAAGTTCACATCAGTCTCCTGGGGCCATGTGTCCCACAAACAGCAGCATTTAAGCTAATGATGTAGACATTATCACTTTGGGATTTTGTGTGCAAACTGACTTGCATTTTCTGCAGTATAACAGTGTTTGCACTTCAATAAATACCGCACTGGCTGTGAAGCATTTTGGTACACTATATAAATGTAAGCTTTTTATTTGGTACAGCAGAATAATGGCCAGCTAATAAATATTTGGAACCAGTTACTGAAAGAGTTTATTAAAGAAATGCACCTTTTAACTTCAACAGAAATAGCTGGAGAAATTCATTAAGTCTGACAGCCCCTGTGGAGACAGAAAACAGAGTTAACGTTTCGAGTCTAGTATCTCTGATGAAGGGTCAAACCGGGCCTGGAACGTTAACTCTGCTTCTCTCTCCATAGAAGCTGCCAGACCTGCCGAGTTTCTCCAGCTATTTTTTGTTTCAGATTTCCGGAATCCGCAGTTCTTTGCTTTAACTCTCTCTGGTTTTCATTTCAGATCTACCAATAAGATTTCTGCCCAGTGTTTTAAGGTCAACGTCATATTCCTGTCCCTTTTCTCATCAGATCTGCTGCAACTCGTCCACAACCGGACTCACCAAACCTTGTCGAGTTTTATGCTCCCTCCCCGCTGCAAATTAGTGAAATAATTGGAGAATATTGAGCCAATTGGAGAAGTCATTGTGGAGTCTGCTTTAACATTATGAAACTTCATTGAAAAGAATTCCTACAGTACAGCCCAACAAGTCCACATCAACCCTCCGAGCAGCATCCCACCCAGACTCCCACTTTATCGCTGTAACTCCGTATATCCCATGACTAATCCACCTAACCTATACATATTTTTGGACTTCCTGAATTTCCACGCAGACACAGGGAGAATATGCAAACTCTGCACAGAGAATCGCCCCGAGGCTGGAAGCGGATGTGGATCCCGAGAGCTGTGAGGTAGCTGTGCTAACCACTGAGCCACCTCAAATTCACAGGCACAATCTATACCGACACCACAGAACCCAAACTCCGAATATCCCAAATCATTTCACACTTCAAAAATGATTTCATTGGCTGTAGTCCCTGTTATAATTATGGGAATGCGGTGGCCTATGTGTGCACAACATGCTCCTACAGCAGCAAAGTGATATTGATCACAGAATTGATTTTAGTAACATCGGTTGAGAATCAGTCCTTTTTTTGGCCATTTTGCACTGGATAGCTCCGCTACGTGACATCTCCTTTGACCATGGCTTCAGTTTGACATCGTAATCAAAACCTGCAACTGCACTCTCTCCTTGCAACTGACAAAAAAAACCAGAATGTTGGGAGTTTGACCAAAGTTCAACGACTTGAAACATCATTGCCTTTCTTCTTTGAACAAACACTGTCTGAGATGAGTTTTCCAGCTTTGCTGTTTTGAATTACACATAGTTTTCACTCCTGTGTCTTTCCTCTGTATCATACCAACATCTCTTTCCCAACCCATTACAGTGATTAATTCTCTCACTCTCTCCCAAGTATTTATCAAGCGAAACCAGTGACGAGGACAGAGTTCCTTTAGCGTAATTTTAGCGTCAGTTCCTGGGACACAATGCTACATTAAGAGAGAGTGAGTAGAGGGGTGAGGGAGCAGTTAATGAGTCCAGGTGGTCAGGCAGTGGGATAAGACACTGGAACCAAGTCTTTATAACAAACTTTAGTTTTCAGGAATGCTCGTTTCAAATCGTGTATCCCAAGACCTCAACAACCAGTTTCAGTCTCCTATTGAAACTGATTTTAATATTAACGTGTTCATCCACCTCTGTGATCGGACTTTAACTCAGACCTTCAGGCCCAAGATTACCACTGTACACTACCACCGTACCCCAAGGCTCTACGTCTCCTCAATTCTATGACTGAGGTGAAGCTCCAGTTACTGTCCAGCACTTGAATGCAGTTACAGAGTGGGGGTGGGGATGGGGATGCGGAGTTGGGGGTAATTTTAGATCATGAGTGCAGGTGGTGGGGCATGTTTTAGGAACAGTTCATCCAACACCAGTTTCTGATCATCAGCGGCGAACTGACAGGGTCTGGCTCTAACCACAGTGGAGTGCGATGGTCCAGACTGTTCCCCAGCTTTTAAAATGTTTTAAAATTTCATTTTTCCCTCCAGTAACAACGTACATGGAGAAAAAGGAAAGAATTACAGAGCGAACTGACAATGTCGACACCGCTGTCGGCCAGTGAATTACTCTTTGAAACGTAATTCCTGCAGGAAATGTGGCAGCTAATTTGCGCGCAGCCCTGTGACAATGTCTGGCGCCACGAATTGTCAGCAATGTTAGCTGAAGGATGAACTCCAGTCCAGGACACTGTGGAGAACTCCTGGTTCTGAGATACTGCAATAGGACCTTTTCAATCCATAGGGCCCGAGTTTAACGAGCGGAGACTGGAGAGGTGCCGCTGGGTCGATACACAGTCCTGTGAGGAAACCTGTGCCACACTGTCTCTGGAGCCCAGGCTCAACTCAGGACTCACCGGGAATCTCCGGTCCTGCCCTGGTGTCATCGTGAGCACAGCTTTAACCCCCGGCCCCGGAGTTTAGGAGGCGGTTGGTAAAGTGCAACTGTCTCTGGGCTGCAGGGATGGGGAGGAAGGGGGAGAAATTATTGATTCCCCCCCCCCCCTTATTGCCCTACTCAAGGCAATTCATAATAAGATGGTAACCTTTCTCCCTCCCACCCATACCCCCCACCCCGCAGGATTCAACAAGGGGAGTGATTGCACTTCATTTCGGAGCCTCCAGCCCTTGTTCCCCAGGGAAACCCCGTGTCTCGATACCCGGGGGGGGGGTGCTGCAGTTTCTGAGGCACGGCCTTTCAGGTGAATCCGTAAATCGGTGGCTGCCTTTTGAGGAGGGGTTGGGGGGGGGGGGGGGTTCGGGGGTTATTCCCCAGGCCAGTCGATCAGAAGCCACCGAGTTTATCTTCCATGCAATGGGGGAATGGTTGTCACCGGTTCCCCATCCGGAACTGCCCTTGAACACACTGGTTGGCTCAGCCATCACCCACTGCAACGCAGTTGGTGGGATCTTGCCGTGCCCGTTGGATTTCCTGCCCTATATTGCCTTTCCTGGCGATGTGACAGGCGCCACAGAAATGAACAATCTCTACTTTTCCTAGAGAGTACAGGTACCTACTCTCTCTCTCTCCGGATCTAGCCCCAGGGCCGACCTCCTGTTTCACTCCTTAACTGAGTCTGAAGTTTATTCGACTGCAGTGGCCTCACAGCCGAGCCAGTAATGTGGTGCTTTCTCCGGACGGGGCGATCCCACAGGTCACACTCAGGAATAGGAGATCTGCATTAAATTATCAGGCAAAGTAACCCCGAACCTCGGGAGGGGGGGTGGGGGGGTCCTCAGGTGGCGACAGAAAGCCTCCTTTAAGCCGAGCTCCAGCTCAATAATCCAGGTGTAGCCTCAGTACAAAAAGAAACCAAATAACTTACCAGGTGCTGAGAAACTTGGCCTGTCTTTAAGCCCTTTGAAAAACAATCAGATTAGGAGAGAAGGCAGTTGTAAGAACTGCTTCATGAGATTTCCTCCCTTTTCCAGCTCCCTCACCAAGTGGCCCGAGTACCAGCAGCTGCTGCTCCTTTAAGACGCGCTCAGCGTGCAGCCTCACACAGTCGATCTGCCGGCGCAGGGCAGGTAGAGGGGCGTGACTTGCTTTTTTTTCAGTTCAAAAGGGAGTGTCTGGGAGCCGCGGGCCGGTTCCGGGAAGGTAACTGAACGTTCCGGCCCTTTCCCAGACATCAGCATGACTTTGCAGTTTGTTAGTGATTGACATTGCGAGGGTATGAGAGACAGGGAACTGGTGAGACTGGCGGAACCAGAATATGTCCTCGGTCTCAGTGTACACAGCACTGCCCCCTTCCCCATGCTGGGGGCCAACATTCTCCGAACTTACCACCAGCTCAGCATACTCAGCACATGGTCTCATAGATCTGCGGTTTTAAAACATAAAACACAATCTTTTCAAAACAGTTTTGTGGCTGACCAGGGCGCTGTTAGAGATCAGTTTCTCCAGGGTTTTTCCAATTCAGCTGTTCCTGCTTGAAACTTTCAGGAAAGGTCACGATTTGGAGATGCCGGTGTTGGCCTGGGATATACAAAGTTAAAAATCACACACCAGGCCCACAACCACCTGGTGAAGGAGCGGTGCTCAGAAAGCTAGTGCTTCCAATTAAACCTGTTGGGACTATAACCTGGTGTTGTGGGACTTTTAACTTCAGGAAAAATTGTGTCAATCTGCTTCTGACAGGTTGACCCATGTGTTACAATAAAATGTCTCAATTTGTCCGAATTAATTGACATGGGAGGGAGGGGAAATGGGGGTAAAGAATTGAAATGTCTCCTCCATACATTGACTTCAGCATAGAATTAGGGTGGCATGGTGGCTCAGTGGTTAGCACTGCTGCCTCCCAGTGCCAAGGACCCGGGTTTGATCCCAGCCTCGGATGACTATCTGTGTGGAGTTTGCACATTTTCCCCGTGTCTGTGTGGAGTTTGCGCCGGTTTCCTCCCACAGTCCAAACGGCTGCAGGTTAGGTGGGATGGCCATGCTAAACTGCCCTGTGGTTAGGTGGGATGGCCACGGTAAAAATATGGGATGCTCACGGGACAGTTGGTGCAGATCCGATGGATCAAGCTGTCTCTTCCTGCACTGTGTAAGAATTCAATGACTTCTCAACACTAGCTCACTGCTATTTTTGAACAGTTAAAAGACCCCGTGGCTAATTGTCCGTCAGTCACTCATTTTGAATCTTATTCCTTTCAGTTGCTCGTTTAATCTTGATGTGAGGGTGCCGGTGTTGGACTGGGGTGAACAAGGTCCGAAGTGATCTGACAAAGGGGCAGCGCTCCGAAAGCTTATGATTTCAAACAAACCTGTTGGACTGTAACCTGGTGCCACATGACTCCGGACTTCATTTAACCGTAACCCCCAGATCTATTAAGATGAAGAGTGAATACATCCGCATGTTTCTACACTGTCCATAGTTTGGAAAACTTCCCTTTCAAGCCTCATACAGCATCTCTCATCACTCATGAATGTCAAATATTTAAACTGCCAGCTGTCAACCAAACCGAACCGAGCGCTTCTTGTCTCCACCCTCCCTGGGAGACTACACTCCCCAAGAGAATTTCTTTGATAATTGACCACTGCCTTTCAAAATTCCAGTCTTATTCACAGTGTTTCATGGAGTAGACCTTCCGATCAAAATATACCATCATTCAGAATGACCTCTCAGCTTCCAGCTCACGAGAACCTGATGACGGAATGACGGTCTGATAAACATTGTCACAATCTGTGGAACAGGAACATGGTTGGTTGCTCTTTGCTCAAATGAAGAGGATGGCAAACAATAATCTAAAGAGTGCCACCCACATTCATACTCACTGCTACATATTCAACACCATTCTGTAATGCATAACTCTCAATGAAAAGTGTCAATTCAGTACATGCCTGTGGGGAATTTGTCACATGTTTTACATGGTGAATGTATTGGGCTAAATTGCTCTCAAGCCATAGCGTCATTGGGAAGACTTGGGCCCCTGGAGTGACTAAAGTGTCTCATGCAGCACCAAAGGAGTGCTGTACTGTCAGAGGTCTTTTTTAGATTAGATTACATTACAGTGTGGAAACAGGCCCTTCGGCCCAACAAGTCCACACCGACCCGCCGAAGCGCAACCCACCCATTCCCCTACATTTACTCCTTACCTAACACTACGGGCAATTTAGAATGGCCAATTCGCCTGACCTGCACATCTTTGGACTGTGGGAGGAAACCGGAGCACCCGGAGGAAACCCACGCAGACACGGGGAGAAGGTGCAAACTCCACACAGTCAGTCGCCTGAGGCGGGAATTGAACCCGGGTCTCAGGCGCTGTGAGGCACTGTGCCACCGTGCCACCCACAAATGCTGCAGCTGAGATAATAGACTGAGACTGCCCCCTCCCAGATACAAAAAGCCCCATGAAAATTATTTTGAAGAACAGCGGAGAAATTCTCCTTAGTAATCTGGCCAATATTTATTCCTCAATTAGCCACCCACTCACAGAAGATCTTGTGGTTAATTCTCTGTTGCTTGTGGGAATTAGCTTACATATGGCAGTGACTACACTTCAAAGGTAGCTCACTGCCTGTCAGCACTTCAGGAGGTAGTCTATATAAATGTAATCTTAAGAACAGAATTGCTCCAACTCTACATTGGTCCACACTCTATTCCAATTCATTGATACAAAATACAAGACGTGGAGAGTGGCCTGATTATCTTATTAAATAATTGGGGTTTTCACATTCTACACAAGCATACACAGAGTGGTGTGGCTTTCTGTTATTCTGCATATTAAATGCAGTTGATCAGTAATACCAACTGGCTCAACATCCCCAGTAATTGAATGTTGGTAAGTAGGTAGTGTGATTTATATATATCTCTAGAGGGTAACCCTTCCAACTGGGAACAAAGACTCAGGATGCAAGCAGGACACAGCCAAGTGGCAGACTTTTATTCGAGCTAAAACCAGTTAGTGCAGGGAGAGGGCCAAAGGATCTTCACTGAATCTGGCCTCAACGTGAGAACACAATTATTCTCTTAATCTTTGGCTCAGATTGGAAGAGAGATCAATGACACATTCTGATTTTTGTAGTGAAATACAGCAGGTGTATACATTTTATGTTACAATAATCACATACAGCAATGTCACCATATCCTTCCCCTTATTCCATACACGCAATCTTGTGAAACACCTAATCAATGATGGACAGCTCCAGGCCCCCACTATTTCATGGTGTTTAACAGACATTGCAATCTCCTGACCAAGCAAACAGACTTTGAATCTTTCTGTGCATCCCATTAATTTGCATTCCAAAGTTACTGGTTATATCTATTTGGGTCTGTCCCAGAGTTGCTTATCTCTAAGGACTGCTTGAATTCTTTTAATCATTGTATTCCTTGTGCCATCTCTATCAAAATCTGTAATTCCTTTCATATTTTCCATTGTCCCAACTATTTATATAAAAAAATACAAAAGATAGTTGGTTTTAACTAACTGCTGTTAATTAAATTCATAACACTAATTTCTGTTATAAAGTTAGTTATAAAGTGTAAAGTTATACAGCTACTTCTACTGTTAACATGTCGTGATTAATAAGCTGCAACCAGGAATCAGTTTAGCTCAGTTGGCTGGATCATTCGTTTACAAAACAGTATACTGCCAACAGCATGGGTTCAATTCCTATCACTGGTTTGAGGTCACCATGAAGGATTCTTGTTGTCAACCTCTCTTCCTTTACCTGAGGTCTAGGGACTTGAGTCAGAAGAAAATGTAGAAAGGGATATCAATGTAAGAAAGCTTTAAATGGAATTGAGGGGGAGAAAAAGAGGATGATAGAAAATAAGGAAAAGAAAAAAACAAGATGAGATGGAATTTAAAAAGAGATAGGGAAATTGGAAAACATGAGATAGTTAAACAAAAAGCTTAGAATGAAGAAGACAATAAGACTTTAGAGGATGATTCTGATTCCAGTGAGGGTTTTGACTGAACTAATTAACTTTGTGTAAAGCCTATACTTGCAGACCATAGAGTTGAAAGATATTTTTCCTCTTCTGGGAAAGTAATTGGTCTTATGAAGTGGCCAAAAGATGCTTGGACTTTAATATGACAGAGTGTTCTAACAGGTATAGTTATGACAGTGCATGCTTTTTGTCAGAAGAACAGTCTACAGAACTGCTGAAGGTATAATTCTCCTAACTTGATCCTAAACATTACCAATTAAATTTAATGAGTATAAGAAAGAAACCGAAATAAAGATTTGTAGAATTTCAAGAGAGAGAAAAATGCTGCAGATTGAGTGGTTTAGATACTAAAGCTGGACAAAAATGCTGTGAATGTGAGGGAAATTATGATCATGGAAGAATTCAATGTATGTTTCCTGCAAATGTAAAAAACATACTTATATGAACATGAAATATTAAAGATCAGAGAAGTAGCAGTTCTGGCAAATCCCTATAATATCTCGCACAGTTACTGCGGGGAAATAGTCAGATGGAAATCCACAAGGGTAAGGATAGACCAGATCTAAAAGTTGAAGTTCTAAATTGGAGAAAGGTCAATTTTGACGGTATTAGGCAAGAACTTTCGAAAGCTGATTGGAGGCAGATGTTCGCAGGTAAAGGGACGGCTGGAAAATGGGAAGCCTTCAGAAATGAGATAACGAGAATCCAGAGAAAGTATATTCCTGTTAGGGTGAAAGGAAAGGCTGGTAGGTATAGGAAATGTTGGATGACAAAAGAAATGACAAAAATGAAGGAAGCATATGTCAGGTATAGACAGGATAGATCGAGTGAATCCTTAGAAGAGTATAAAGGAAGTAGGAGTATACTTAAGAGGGAAATCAGGAGGGACATGTGATAGCTTTGGCAAATAGAATTAAGGAGAATCCAAAGGGTTTTTATAAATATATTAAGGACAAAAGGGTAACTAGGGAGAGAATAGGGCCCCTCAAAGATCAGCAAGGCGGTCTCTGTGTGGAGC
>NC_057740.1:42463820-42466163 GCF_004010195.1 Chiloscyllium plagiosum
AGAAGATGTGGTGGAGGCTGGTACAATTGCAACTTTTAAGAGGCATTTGGATGGGTATATGAATGGGAAGGATTTGGAGGAATATGGGCCGGGTGCTGGCAGGTGGGACTAGATTGGGTTGGGATATCTCGTCGACGTGGATAGATTGGACCGAAGGGTCTGTTTCCATGCTGTATATCTCTATGACTCTAAGGATATTGGAGGAATAGGAAGTCTGCAGATAGAAGAGACACTAGTGTTAGAAAGCAGACAGACACCAAAGTAATAAAGAAGAAGGGTTAGAAAATGATGTAAAAAATTAATATGCTTCCATTGTAATAAAACTGGACATACCAAAGCCAATTGCTGGAATTTAAATTGGAGACTGGTTGTAGTAATATGAATGTCTAAAAAAACTTCAGAAAGTCTGTGTCAGGAAAGGAACTGGGCAGTAAAGTTATAGTGCTGATACAAACAGAACTTTTTCACCAGCATGTAATTAGAAGAGAGAGATGGCTTGGGATAATAATGAAAATACTTCATTGAATATTGACAAGAAGAATAAAATTGCTGGAGGTTCTGAGTAATTTATCTCAAAAGGAAATAATGCTTCAAATCAACAAGGTTAAATGGTAAGATATTGAGAGACATTGGTGTATGTTGAAAATGTGTTGCTGGAAAAGCGCAGCAGGTCAGGCAGCATCCAAGGAGCAGGAGAATCGACATTTCGGGCATGAGCCCTTCTTCAAGAAACTGAAGAAGGGCTCATGCCCGAAAAGTCGATTCTCCTGCTCCTTGGATGCTGCCTGACCTGCTGCGCTTTTCCAGCAACACATTTTCAGCTCTGATCTCCAGCATCTGCAGACCTCACTTTCTCCTCAAAGACATTGGTGTATGTCAGCCACTGATGATATTATTTGTCTTCCAGAGGAAGTAATGAAGTAAAAAGTGTTCATTTGAAGTATACATGGAGGTTGCAAACCAATTACATTAAGCAGAGTATAAAGAGTAACTTGGTAAATGAAGAAATTGTAGAGCAAGTAGTGAACAAATTCCGATAGAAGGAGTTGACTTTATTTTGGGAAATGACCTAATAGACTCAAGAATATTGACCTCAGTGAATGTGACAAAATAAATTACTAGAGGTCATAGAAACTGAAATCTTATAAGAAGAACATCTTGAATTGTTTCCTGACTGTGCGACCAGAGGTCAGGCCCATAGAATTAGTCAGGAAGAAAAGGAGTCTGAGATGATTAGGAAATTCAGTTATTTGATGCAATTTTCAAAACGTAACTTAAAATGATTAATATTTTTAAAAATGAAGTTGATATGTTTAGCCCATCTTCTTTAATAGTGGTGTAACAAACAGATTTGGAATTTAAAGAGGTAAAGTGCTATTATTTGGAAGACAAAATACTAATGAAGAACTGAAGACTACTTCAAATACCAACCACCAGGAAATGGGCTGTGGTCCAGCAGGTTACAATCCCATCTGAAATATAATGAGTGACTCACAAAATTCCACTAACAGATCAATTAGGTACTAGGGAAATCCAGACTAAAATACATAGCATTTTAATTGGCTAGGATTACATAAGGATGTAGTTGAATTTTGCCAGTCATGCTTCACATGTAAGTTAGTGGGGAAACCACAACCCTCTTTTAAACCGAGATCTTTAATTCCAATATTCGCTTTTGAAGAACTTTTTAGCAGGGCTTAAATAGATTGCATAAAGTCCCTAAGTAAAACCAAGAATGGGAATCAGTATCTTTAAAAGATTATGGACACTGCCACAAGATTTCCTGAAGCAGTGTTAGAAAAATGGTGGTGGAAAAGTTAATTCAATATTTTAAAGGATCTGTGTTCTCAAAGAAATACACCCAGATGACAGGTCAAATTTTATGATGCAAATATTCAAAGAAGTTATGACTAGTTTGCAAATAAAACAATTTAGATCGCCTCAATCTCAAGGTGCATTAGAAGGATGGCATCAAACTTTGATGACTATTATTACAGCTTATCACCAAGACTAGGTAACATCATCAGTGAGGTAAAAAGGTAAAAACGAGGTAAAAACGAGGTAAACAGACCCCACCACCAGGGATATATTTCCCTCCCCACCTCTCTCCGCCTTCCGCAAAGACCGTTCCCTCCGTGACTACCTGGTCAGGTCCACGCCCCCCTACGACCCACCCTCCCATCCTGGCACTTTCCCCTGCCACCGCAGGAACTGTAAAACCTGCGCCCACACCTCCTCCCTCACCTCCATCCAAGGCCATAAAGGAGCCTTCCACATCCATCAAACTTTTACCTGCACATCCACTAATATCATATATTGTATCCGTTGCTCCCGATGCGGACT
>NC_057740.1:42467297-42493529 GCF_004010195.1 Chiloscyllium plagiosum
GTCAATCCCATTCAACTGATGGGGTTGGGGGGGGGGGGGGGCGGGGTGAAACTTCAGCAATGCTGCAGGTCCCTTACACACAAGTGTGTGTCTGCTCAGAAACAAATCCTGAGACAGAGAGAGGGAGCAAGGCAGGCAGAACTAGGAAAAAGGAAACTTCAGGAAACTCCAAGCCCCAGAGGAGTGGCATTGAATCAATTAATCGAATAATCAATTATCCAAATGAAATAGTGCCCACCCATCCCGTTTGGATAATTGAGGTTCCTCTGTATGTATTCAGGTTTCCTTGGGTTGGTGATGTAATTTCCTGTGGTGACATGGTTTCCTGTGGTGATGTCATTTCCTGTTCTTTTTCTGAGGGGGTGGTAAATAGGGTCCACGTCAATGTGTTTGTTGATAGAGATCCAGTTGGAATGTCATGCTTCGAGGAAATTTCATGCGTGTCTCTGTTTGGCTTGTCCTAGGATGGATGTGTTATCGCAGTTGAACTGGTGTCTTTCCTTATCTGTATGTAAGGATACTAGTGAGAGAGGGTCATGTCGTTTTGCAGCTAGTTGATGTTCATGTATCCTGGTGGCTAGTTTTTTGCCTGTTTGTCCAATGTAGTGTTTGTTACAGTCCTTGCATGGTATTTTGTAAATGACATTAGTTTTGCTTGTTGTCTGTATAGGGTCTTTCAAGTTCATTAGCTGCTGTTTTAGTGTGTGGGCTACCATGATGCCAAGGGGTCTGAGTGGTCTGGCAGTCATTTTCGAGATGTCTTTGATGCAGGGGAGAGTAGCTAGGGTTTCTGGACGTGTATTGTCTGCTTATTTGGGTTTGTTGCTCAGAAATCGGCAGACTGCATTCACTGGGTAACCATACTTTTTGAATACACTATATTGGTGATTTTCCTCTGCTCCGCGTAGTTCCTCTGTGCTGCAATGTGTAATGGTTTGTTGAAATAATGTTCTAACGCAGCTTTGTTTGTGGGTGTTGGGATGATTGCCTAGTATGGTGATGAAACATCAAAAAATGAACCTTCCAGCTCAGCGAGCAAACCTACATCCAGAACCTCAACCTAAGCTAAAAATCTCAAAACTCGCTATCACCAAGAATATCCTAATGGCTGAGATAAAGGAACTCCTTTTTTACTATTTGCCATTAGGGACATTCTGAATAAGTCCACTGGATTTTGTGCTTTAGAACTAATATACGGACATGAGGTGAGAGAACCACCTAAATTAATTAAAGAGAAAATGATAAACCAATGCTCAAAGACTATGCTTTCAGAAGATGTTCCATGTTCCAGAGAGAAACTGACCAAAGCATATGTGTTGACCAAAATGCAATTAAAGAGCGCTCATTGAAAATAAAGCAGATAAAAAGGGTAGTGTTTGAAATGTTGCGGACAAGGTGTTTTATGTTGTTATCTGTCTCTGGGAAATCACTATTCTTGGACCTTATCAAATCAAAAAGAAACTCAATGAAGTGAATTATGGAGTAGAATCAGTGAGTGTGTCATGTTAATATATTAAATGAATAATATGCCAAGGACAATAGTCAGGAAGGAAGTGTACACATAGCAGTGAAAGAAGAAGAAAAGTGAAATTAAAATGTCAGACTAATTGGAGAATGAAACAGATATTGGAAATTCAAAAGTTGACACTTGAGCAATCAGTTTGGGTAAGTTGCAGGTGTTTAAGCACAGAGGGAGTTAGCATCATGTTTTATTTATCTCTCTCATGCTCTGTTTGCATTATGAGAAATGTTAGGATCAGACGGTAGAAATTGGAAAAAAAATTATTTTGCTTATTGTTAAGTGGTGGGGGTTAATTTTGTTTGGTTAAGTGAAGAATCCACAAATTGGAAAGCTCTTGGTTTTGCAGGCATTCTGCAGTTTGTCCAGAACAGTTCAGAAATGGGTTACCCCTTTCTGAGGAGCTTAATTTGAAAGTTCCAAACCAGAGGCATTTGATTCGAATTCTGAGGAGGTTATTTGAAGCTGAAAATGTTTAAGTTCAGTTGCAATTGCTCATGAATTGAAAGAAGCAGTTAAGGGAACCTTATAGATGTGACACAGATTGTAATTCTCTCTGGTATTTGAGTACTGAAAAGTGATAGTGTTGGGATCGATGAGATTTTACATTGTTGTGTGCTTTTGAAATCATTTTAACAGTTTTATGTAAATAGTTTGGTTTATTTTATTTTATCTTCATTTTTTTTGCATAATAAACCTCTATTTTATTGTTAAATTTCAATCTGCAGTGTTGCACGCTTATGTTTCAGTGAAACATCATCTCATCTGGGGAATGATTTGTCCAGTAATAGCATCAGCTGAGATCCTAACAGTAGGTTAATGAGAACTGTTTACTCAGGGCAAGATTCTGTAACTGTACAGTGTTTTTCAGAGTAAGGGTCACCAACTGTGTAACTGTACAGAGACAGTATTTACTCAGTTAGGTAAGGATCACTGTGTAACTGTACAGTGTCAGTGTTTATACAGCAGGGTAAGGGTCAATCCTGTATAATTTTGGAGTCCGTGTTTATTCAGGATAACAGTTGTTCACACAGAAATATCACGTTTATTTTATTTTTGATACTGGATGGCTTAATTGATCTGAGGACAGTTTGCTTTTGAATGGGTTGGTTCCCTTACATATTGCATTTGATAACAGCGTCCTGGGGTAAGACAAAGGGGGCAGGGGTTTGCTTTTTAATCAACAACTTGTGGTGCACGGACATTGCAACCCTGGGCAGCCATTGCTCCCCACACCTTGAATTCCTCACCATCAGATGCTGCCCCTTCTACCTACCACGGGAATTTCCCGCTGCTATACTAACTGCTGTGTATACCCTGCCACAAGCAAAGGTTGCGGAAGCTCTGGATGTGCTGTACTCCACCACGAACACCCTGGAGACGGAACACCCCGAGGCCCTGTTTATTGTAACTGGTGACTTCAATCAAACCAAACTAAGGAAGGTGTTGCCCAAGTATCACCAGAACATTACCTGCCCCATCAGGGGCCCAAATGTTGTAGACCACTGCTACACCACTGTGAAAGACGCCTACCACTCCACCCCCCCCCCCCACCCTCATTTCGGGAACTCCGACCACAATGCCGTGTTTCCTCTCCCAGCTTACAGGCAAAAGCTCAAGAAGGAGGCCACCCCCCACCCCCCCTCGCGGATACAGGTCCAGTGCTGGTCGGAGGAGGCAGGGGATCAACTCCAATGCTGTCTGGAATCAGCTGATTAGGCCGCGTTCAAACAGGCCGCAGGTACCTTGGACGGGTACGTTACCACCGTCCCAGACTTTATCAGCAAGTGTGTGGAGGACTCCATACCGAGGAAATCAAACCGGGCGTTTGAAATAAGTGCAGAGGTTGGTATCCTGTTACCAAGTTACCCTTTATATACATGTGCATAGTACTTGACACTATTCTGGCTCTGAGTGAACAGAACCTCTGACCCTCCTGTTTTTGTTTCCTTTTTTCAACCACCAGGAAAAAAGGAAACACCCGAGTGGCCAGTGAGAAGCAGTGCCCTTCACAACAAAGGGCAGTGCTGTGTGATCAAACAGTGAAGGGGACGGCAGGGATTAAATCAAAATAGATTTGGAGAAGGAAATAATACACTCCACTCCCTGTGGTGCTCACCTATCCCTGAAAATCTCGAGGGTGTTGGTAGAGACCTTGAGCTCCTTCTCCAGAGACACCCGGGCTCTAACATAACCGCGGAAGATGGGCAGGCAGTCGGCCCTAAGGGCCCCCTCCATGGCCCGCTGCCTGGACCTGTTTATTGCCAGTTTGGCCAGGCCCAGGAGCAGACCCACAAGGACCCTCTGACCTACCCTCCCCCCTCCACACCGGGTGCCCAAAGATTAGGAGCGTGGGTCTGAAGTGCAACCAAAAACAGAGAAGGTCTTTAAGGAAATCAAAAAGGGAGTGCAAGCACTCATACCCCATATATACATGGTGCATGGACTCCACAGCACCACAGAACAAGCTGTTGGGCTGGGAGTCCGTGAACCAATGCAATCTGTGCTTGCAGGGGACCACTGTGTGTAGCACCCTCCACCCCAAATCTCTGAAAGGGGGAGGACCCCTACATATAGAGCCCTCCACTGGGGATCCCCACTGCCCGGTGGTAAATGGGCACGCCAAGGTGTGTCCGGACGGTGGATGAGGGAGAAGAGGTGGACGGTGTGCAGCAGCAGTCGATACAGGGTCCGCCTATTTGTGTCCCTAAAGGGAGCAAAACTAAAACTCTGGAGGCGACTCAGGTTGCGGGGCACAGGTTCCGACACTCCTGTTTATGTCTGTCCGCCAGGGCTCCCTGATTGGGCCAGGTTAACAGCAGAAATCAGGGATCTCACATTCTGAGGTCCACTAAGTAACCTCATTACAACCACTACAGTTTCGAAATATATTCTTGGAAATCCAGGACATTCATCTTCACTGCACGAATACATATCTCTGTGACAGCAGGTTTCTGAGGCACTTTGCTTGGGGCTGGAATGTTAAGCTCAGGAGGAGGAAGTATTGATTAAGATAAATACGATTAAGGTAAAAGATAAAGTTAAATGCCCATAAATATGTTGATGAGAATGCTGACTAGAACATCCAGGCAGGCTGTGTAAGAAGGTTAATCCCACTCTCAAGGGGTACAGCCTCACATGATGTGACATTGTTTAATCTGTAAAGTTTGTTACATTCAGATTGTTTGATTTGTCATATTTCAGCCTATTATGTTCTGCCAGACATGCTGTGTATTTCTGGTATGTTCAGGTTTGGCCTCCAAATTCCAAAAAAAATGGTAGAGAAGATGAAAAAAAAATATAATGGTCAGCCAAGAGATCATGCTTATCAGGAAAGACTGATTAAACAGAGACTATTTTTGCTCCAAAACTGAGATTGGGGAGAATTTTAGTAGAGGACTTTAAAGTTATGGAAGCGAGATGTTTGTACGTTTGGGTGAGACCAGGAAGGGTGGCCATGAATAAGATAGCCACTGATTTAATCAATTAATTTGATTTATTGTCAGGTGTACCTAAGTACAGCGAAAAGTTTTGTTTACATGCAGCACAGGCAGATCACAGTAAACAAGGGCGTACAGATCATAGGGTGACAAAAAACTTAGACAGAGGCATATAAGTTATTTCGCAACAGGGCGTGCACTAGGCAAGATCAACTTTATTTGAAGTTAGAGAGTCCATTCAGCAGTCTAGTAACAGCAGAGAAGAAGCTGTTCCTGAACCTGTTGGTGCATGTTCAAGCTTCTGTAACTTCTGCCCGATGGAAGAGGTGGTAGGAGCTCATTACCGGGGTGGGAGGGATCTTTGATGTTGGCATCCTCCCTGCAGCAGTGAGCTGCGTAAATGGAGTCCATGGATGGAAGGGTGGCTCCTGAAATGCCCTGGGCTGTGCATATGACCTTTTGTAGTTTCTTATGGTCCTGGGCAGAGCAGTTGCCATACCAGGCCGGTATGCACCTGGATAGTATGCTCTCAATGGTGTGTCTGCAGAAGTTGGTGAGAGTCCTTATGGACATGCCAAATTTCCTGAGCTGCCTGAGGAAGAAGAGGTGTTGTTGTGCCTTCTTGACCATTGCATCTAGGTGGGAAGTCCAGGACAGGTTGTTGGTTATCGTCACTCTGAGGAACCTGACGCTGTCCACCTCTCTACTTCCACTCTGTTGATATAGATGGGGCCGTGTTATCCTCCTTTCTTTCTGAAGTCAATGATCAGTTCTTTAGCCCCGTTAAGAGAGAGATTATTCTCATTGCATTACGTCACCAAGCCCTCTATCTTTTTTCTGTACTCTGACTCATTGTTGTTAGATATCTGTCCTACCATGGTGTTGTAGATGGTGTTCATTTGGAATTTGGCAACACAGTCATGAGGGTACAGGACATAAGTAAAAGGGCTGAGGACGCACCCTTGGGGGGGCTCCAGTGTTGAGGATTATTGTGGAGGAGGTGCAGTTGTCCATCTTCACTGATTTGTGGTCTATGGGTCAGGAAGCTGAGGCCCAAGGTCACTGAGATTTGAGATCAGTCTGGAGAGGATAATGACTTCAGCTCCACCTTCAACACCAGTGAGCTGAAGTCTGATGTTGATGTCCTTGGTATCCAGATGTTCCAGGGATGAGTGCAGGGCGTGGGATATGGCATCCACTGTGGTCCTGTTATGTTGGTAGGTAAAGTGTAGGAGATTGGGGCAGGCTGGGAGACTGGTGTTGATGTGGGCCATGACCAGCCTCTTGGAGCACTTCATGATGATTGAAGTCAGAGCGACTGGGCGGTAGTCATTAAGGCACGTTGCATGTGCTTTCTCAGGTACAGGTCATTCTGTTATAATACAATAGTTGTGTTCCTCTGCAACCTTACGCTATAGATCGCTAATAGAAAATCACTATACCCGTTCAGTCGCAAGTTTGTGGTATCCAAAGAACGTCCACAATTCATCACTCCTGTTCTAGCCAATTCATGCTGATGGAATGCACATTACAGCAGATGTACTGGGATGATTGTGGTCTTCTTGAAGCAGGTGGGGACCCTGGCTTGTAGGAGGGACAGGTTGAAGATGTTGGTGAATAGCTCCACCAGCTGGACTGCACAGGATCTGAGTGCTTGGCCGGGGACACTGTTCAGGTCCATCTCTTTCCTTGGGTTTGCTCTCAGGAAGACTGAGCTGATGTCTGCAGCAGTCACTAAGGGAACACGTTGTCTGGGGCTGTTGGGGCAGGTGACATCACGCCACTTTGCATTCTGCTCAATCCAAGTGTAGAAAACATTGAGCACATCAGGGAGGGATGTGTCTGTGTCCACTGTCTTGCTCTGTTTCATTTTGTATCCCATAATGTTGTTTAGGCCATGCCACAGGCAGTGGGAGTCTGTCTGGTAGGTTTGGGCCTCCAACTTGGTCCAATACTGCCTCTTGGCATCCCTGATGGCTTTGTGGAGCTGATATCTGGAGTTCCTGTATTTGTCTGGCTCATCTGACATGAGTATTGCCTGCCTGGTCTTCAGTAGGGAGTGGATTTCCTGGTTCATCCAAGGTTTCCAGTCAGGGAACACTTGGATTGAGTTCTTTGGTTCACAGTACCCCACATATTTGCAAATTAAGTCCATGATGTTGGTGGTGTACTCGTCTAGGTTTTCCACCTGAGTACTTGAACACGGTCCAGTCCATCAATTCCAAGCAGTCCCAGAGATGCTCTTCCACAGACTCGGACCAGCATTGTACTTCCTCCCATTCCAGCTTCTGCTTGTAAGCTGGGAGGAGGAACACCGCGCTGTGATTGGATTTTCTGAGTGCGGTTGGAGGGGGTAGAATGGTAGGTGTCTATGATGGTTGTGTAGCAGTGGTCTGGAACGATCGGTCCTCTGGTGGGGCAGGAGATGTGTTGGTGGTACTTTGGCAGCACCCTCTTGAGGTTGGCGTGGTTGAAGTCACCGGCTGTGATGAATAGGGCCTTGGGGATGTATGGTCTCCAGAGTGTTTATGGAGGTGTAGATCACATTTACTGCAATCTTCGCATTGACCTGGGGTGGAATGTAAACTGCTGTCAGGATAGCAGTGGTGAACTCTTGTGGTCGGTTGCAGAGATGGCATTTTACTGTCAGGTATTCTAGGTTCGGGGAGCAATGGCTTGTCAGGGTCGCTACATCCAAGCACCAGGTGGTGTTAATCAGGAAGCATCCCCCACCTCAGTTCGCCTTGCCCAAGGACGCTGTGCGTTCCATGCAGTGTATGGAGAAATGGTCAGTCGGGAATGGCAGGGATGAGCCAAGTGTCCATGAAGCTGAGCACACAACAGCCTTTCAGTTCCCTCTGGAAGGTAAGTCTAGGTCTGAGTTCACCCATTTTGTTTTCGATAGCCTGAATATTTGCCAGGAATATGCTGGGGAATTCAGGAGAAGCTTCTTTATCCAGAGAGAAGTGGGAAAGCAGGATTTGATCCAATAGGCAGTGGACAGGGGGAAAAGCAGAGAGATATTGAATGGGAAGCTGAGTGAACACAGGAAGTAGAAAGGAATAGAAGGATGCAAATAATAACAGAAAACTTTATGAACATAGGAACAGAAGCAAGCCATTCAGGCCCTTGCCTCTATTCTGTTATTCAATGAGATGATGAGTGACCTGTGGCCTGACCTCATCTTATGCTTTTCCAACTTTCACTTCTGGAAGGGCTGGTTTTTGTTTTTCAGGGAGACCATGGGATATCAGTAAAATCCCAAGAATAGTAATCCAAAGCCACAGGTTATTATTCTACCCTTGGTCACAATGGAAATGGTGAAACGAGAATTGAATAAAACTATTAAAATAAAATCAGAGTTAACCTTTCCAGCCCAGTGACCTTTCCTCAGAACAGTTTGATTTCTCCCCACACATTCTGCTAGACCTGTTGAGCTTTTCCAGCAATTTGTTTTCGTTTCTGATTTACAACATCTGCAGTTCTTCCAGTTTTTAACTGTGACCCTGTAACCACTGCTGATTGTTGTGGAAAAAAAACCCATCTGGGTCACTAATATCCTTTAGGGAAGGAAATCTGCCATCCTCACCATTCTCAAATATATGTGTGATTTGAGAACAATGTGGTTGCCTCTTAACTAGCCCCTGTGCAGTTAGAGATAGGTAGTAAATGCTGATCTAGCCAGCAAAACCTACATCCCACAAATTTAAAAAAACCTTTTTCTCCATGATCCTTAATCACAGATTCCCCGATAAACAGACATAGCCTTGCTCAATTTATCCTCACTGTTCCCTTTAATAATTTGAAAATCTGTCACTTTCTAAATTCCATAGAATACACCCCTAGCTGAAGTACTCTTTTGTTGTAATTTAACCTTTATAGCCCAGCTAGATTTCTGGTAATCCTACACTACATTCCCTCCAAGGTGAATAAATCTCTTCTAAGGCGTGGCAGTCAGAGTTGTTCAGATTCTGCAGGTGTGAACTAGCTAGGTCTTTGTATAGCTAAAACATAACTTCAATCCTCTTCTATTCGAGTCCTGTGGATCAGGCCTGCTACCTAGTAGCCATTCAATATTTCTGGACCCATTCACAATATTTTAATGATCTAAATACTTGTCACTGTTTGCAGTTTTCCATTGAGAAGCTTTTCCTATTTAGAAAGTGCCTTATTCATTCTTTTCTGATCCAAAGTGGATGATCTCACACTTCACTACAATAAAGTCTATTTGCTACAATTTGCCCATTCATTTAATCAATTAATATCACTTTGTGTTTTCACATTTCCATTTACACTTCTAATGTCACTTCTGTGTCATCAGCAAAGTTGGACATGTGGCTTCCTATCCTATGAGCAAGTCTTTGACTAAATAAAAAGACCCAATTCAGCTTCTTGTGGGAGCCATTAGTCACTTTTGGCTGATCCATTAGTCACTTTTGGCCAATTCAAGTCCGAGCACATTGTCCCTCCTCTCTGTCTGCTGCTGCTCAGTCCATTTCCCAACCAGATCAATCACTGGTCTTCGGTTCCCCTGGTTCTGACTTTAACTAAGTTAGGGATATTGTCAAAACCTTTTTGAACCTAATAACAACATGCACAGACACTCTTCAGGAAAGCCACCTCTTTAAAGAGGTTTGTCAGTCCTGACTACCCCTTTACAAATCCATACTTACAAACTTGCAGAGAGGGCAATTATAAAACAGACTGGTGATGGGTTGTGCCTTTTGAAGGCAAGAAATACTTTCATTTATGTGCACCTTTGACCAGCACCTTGATGTTAATGGAACATTATTGACCCGGCAGTTATTGCAGGAAAAATAAGCTGGCAACATTGTTTGGATTTGTTAACCAAAGACTAAGTAAAGGAGCAGAGTGATCTGGGGATACAGACACAAACTATTTAATGTAGCAAGGCAGGTTAGCAAAATCTGAACAATATAAATCAAATATTGGCATTCATTTCTAGAGAAGTTTATTTGAAAAAAAAGATAACTTACATTGAACTTTGATTAGACCACACTTGGAGAACTGTGAACAGTTTTCCCCTCAATATTCTAAACATATTGACATTGGCTAATACCAGACTGAAGGGTTATAACTATTGAGGGCCTAAAATGGATGGGGCAACTCTCCTGCAAAATAAGAGGATGAGGGGTGACCTGATGGAGGTTTTTAAAAGGCCTTTTGAGAAGGCAGCCATAGAGAAGATGAGAGAGACCAGAACTGGGAAATAAACATGAGACAGTCACTAATTAATCCAATGAGGAATTGAGGAATAAGCTCTTAATGCAGACGAGGGTGAGAATTTGGGACTCGCTCCCACACAGAAAATATTTGATGGGAATAGCAGAGATACATTTCAGGCAAGTCCAATAAGTACATGACGAGGAAGGTGAAAAGAGATGCTGATGGGTTGGAACTAAAACAATTTGTTTCATTCTCAGTGAGAAAGCAAGCCTGCTGTAGATCATGGTACAGATTAGGGCCACCCCATTGCCCGACTGTGAGGCAGTTACAGATTGAGTTAAAAAAATCACATAGCACCAGGTTATAGTTCAACAGGTTTATTTGGAAGCACTAGCGTTTAGAGCACTATTCCTTTATCAGGTGGTTGTGGATGAAGGAGCGGCGCTCCAAAAGCTAGTGCTTCCAAATAAACCTGTTGGACTATAACCTGGTGTTGTGTGATTTTTAAACTTTGTTCACCCCAGTCCAACACCGGCACCTCCGAATCATTACAGATTGAAGGAGTAAACTGTGCAGGTCTGGGACATCAGGGGACTGTGGACATTAGCTGCTAAAATCGAACAGTTTCTCAAGGATCGGAGGGATAAGTAACAGCAGGAGGCAGGAGCTGGGGGTGGGGGTGGGTTGTGAATATTCCAGAGGGAGCCAACCCTGCAAAAGTGAAAAGCAAGGCTGCCTAAACCATCAGCAACTGGCCACTCTCTATCCACCTTTTCTCATCTATTCCCCCCCCCCCCGCGAGAGTCTCAGCTGGAGCTGGTTTTGAGGAAAGGTTACTCTAGGAAACTGGTCAGGTCGATGAGGAACAATTGGGGAATGATAAAGTTCAATGATGTTTTATTTAACATCCTCACCCACAATATAAAAAAAAAGTATATTTAACTGGAAATTCCACTGAAAGGCAGGGCTGAGCTCAGGAGGGGTCAGTTACATCCTGGACAATGGGCCTAACTCCTGGATCAACGTTAGGGTCTTGGTCATAGCCAGAGAGTTAGAGCTGTACAGCATGGAAACAGATCCTTTGGTCCAACTCGTCCGTGCCAACCAGATATCCTAAATTAATCTAGTTCCATTTGCCAGCATTTGGTCCATATCCCTCTAAACCCTTCTTATTCATGTATCCAAATAGATGCCTTTTAAATGTTGCAATTGTACCAGCCTCCACCACTTCCGTTGGCAGCTCATTCCATACACGCACCACCCTCTGCATGAAAAAGCTACCCCTTTAAATGCCTTTTATATCATTCCCCTCTCACCTGAAACCTATGCCCTCTAGTTCTGGACTCCCCTACCCTGGGGAAAAGACCCCTGAGGATTATTTAAACCCAGGGGTTCAACTTTAATCTGAGTCCGTCCCTTGACACTGGAGTAAAGCAGAGGGCTTTGCAATTGGCCCCTGACCTTCACAGTTCAGAAAGTGAACAACAGCACCC
Source organism: Chiloscyllium plagiosum (assembly GCF_004010195.1). NCBI lineage: Eukaryota > Metazoa > Chordata > Chondrichthyes > Orectolobiformes > Hemiscylliidae > Chiloscyllium > Chiloscyllium plagiosum. The sequence goes on from NC_057740.1 coordinate 42,478,937, forward strand.
AGCCACTCTGCAAACTATCTGCATTTCATAAAAGGCATGGATTGATCTCAATTGTGATGCTGCCCACAGTTAAATAGCTGTCCACATAGTTGTATGACACATGGGCACCGAGGCTGGCAGGGCACACAGTGGGTAGCAGGCATGTCCTCATGAGCAGCAGCACAGGTGAAATCTGCCTTAGGGGACAGTGTCTGAGACTTGGTCATTGCCTCAGTTTGTGACAGAGTCCATATGAGGATCTTCTTCACTCAACGGATAGAACTGGGTCAAAATCCAGGAGACCGGGCCCATCTTAGACTCACCCCACAGACACAGAGACACGCGCACACACAGTCAGACAGACAGACACACACACACAAGGAGGGGTAACCCTTTAAAAGGGATGTGAAGCTGTGGATTTCCTCCCATAGCTCCATCATGAGAATGCAATGGGAAAATTGTGAAAGGATCAAAGGAGGCCATTCCTCAGCAAACAGAGACTGACCCCACACCTCAGGTCTGTGTGGCTCCCTGTGCATAGCCACCCCTCACTACAGGACTCATTAATTACACTGAATTCAACATAGACCCAGCTTTGGTCAGATGAAAATTCCCCCAATTAAACACCTCCTCCCACAGACAAAGAAAAGGGAAAGTATAAAATTTAATGATATCCACAGCAGGCTCCACTATCTTCCTGCACTCTAATATTTTCCAACATCATGTTTAAGTAGAGAGCATTTCAGTTCTGAGAAAGAGCACATTGGTTAGAATGTGTCAGTTTTAAAGAACTGTTACATTGGATTCAGCCAATGAGTGTGCCATTGAAATGCAGAAGCTCAAATGTCACGGCCCAGGTTAGTGTCAGAGTTCAGCTTCACATCTTTGGCTCCAACATGTGACCAGTCTGGGGAAGGAGCTCCCAACAGGTTTAGAACTCAGGATCCAAATCCAAAAGTCTCATCCTCATGCTGTACACCCTTCCCCACAGAAAGCATTCTCCTTGACTAACAAAGCAAGTAATTAACTTTACTGCAGCAGGAGTTAAAACTTCCAGAAACTGGACTTTGAAAAGGATTTCTCCCTAATGTATTAAAAATCTCGGATTGGGCAATGCTCCCGGATCTAAAAGGAAGGGCTTATGTTCGAAACGTCGACTCTCCTGTTCCTCAGTTGCTGCCTGACCAGCTGTGCTTGTCCAGCACCACACTTTTCCACTGTGCCTAAAGTCTTCAAAACACCTCTGAAAGCATTTTCCCAAATCTGCCACCTTCACCATCCAGAAGGACGAGGGTATAGAAACACCCCCCCCCCTGCAAGTTCCCCTCCAAGCCACTCCCCATCCTGACTTGGAAACATATCACTGTTCCTTCCCTGTTGCCTGGTCAAAATCCTGGCATTTCCTCCCTCAAGGCATTGTAGGTCATCAGACAGCACATGGACTGCAGTGGTTCAAGAAGGCAGCTCACCCCCACCTTCTCAAGGGGCAACTAAAGACAGGCAATAAATGCTGGCCTAGCCAGTGACCCCCAAAACTCCATTCCCTCCAGACACTCAGGTCCACTCCTCCTCCCCTACCAACACTCCTCCGCACCCCCCAACACCCCTCCGCACCCCCCAAGGCACCTTCCTATGCAAATGCAAAAAGGTGTAACACTTCTAACTCCTCCCTCATCTTCACCCAAGGTCCCAGACACACCTTCCAGGTGAAACAGTGATTTACCTGCACTTCACTCAATCTAGTCTACTGTATTCCCTGCTCACAATGTTGAGTCCTCTACACTGGGGAGACAAACGCAGACTGGGTGACCACTTTACCGAACACCAACATTCTGTCCGCAAAAATGACTAAGCTTCTAATTGCCAGAACATCTCTATCTTGGGCCTGCTGCAGTGCTCCAGCGAGCCTCACCACAAGCTGGAAGAACAGCATCACATTTTCCGCTTGGAAACCCTACAGACTTCTGGACCCAATATCAAGGTGAATAACTTTACAGCCTCATTCCAAGCTTCATTGATTTTTATCCATCCCACACCCTTGTCCTGCCATGAGACAGGCTGCTATCAGCACAGCCAACCCATTCTCTCCTCACTCAGCTTCCATGGTCACTGATACAGCATCTCTTCTGTCCTGGTCTACTATCAATAAACCCCTTGTTTACCGAGCCCTGAAATGGAGCCACAGGCATTGGAGTGACTGGGAGTGTTTATGGGATGTGGGTGTCACTGGTTGGGCCAGTATTTAATACCCATCCATAATTAATTCTATCACAAAGCATCTCTCAAACCCAATGGAGTATCCTGCTGAGTCATTTCAGAATCAGTCAGTTTTTCATCCCTTGAGAACATTAATGAACCTGATGATTTTTACAACAATATTTTGGTGGTTGCCATTACTAATGGCAACATTTTAATTCCAGATTTATTTAATTAACCAAATAATTATTCAATACATTGCTTGTTGGGGTTTGAACTCTTGTATTTTGTCATCAGACAAGGCCTCTGAATTACTAGTCCAGTAACATAGCCATTACATTACCCTATCCCTTAGGCACAGTGGGAAACAGTTATTGGTATGTAACTGAGACCAATATATCTTTGGTGTCGCCCAGAGTGTGACAGGGTCCTTCTGGCTTGTGGTCAGTGCCCAACATAATGGTCAGAGCACTCTTAGAACATAGAAAAGTACAGCACAGAACAGGCCCTTTGGCCCACGATGTTGTGCCAATGTTTAATCCTAATGTAAAATATAGTAACTTAACCTACCACCCCTCAACTCACTGCTGTCCATGTGCATGTCCAGCAGATACTTAAATGTCCCCAATGACTCTACTTCCACCACCAGCGCTGGCAACACATTCCATGCATTCACAACTCTCTGCGCAAAGAACCTACCTCTGATGTCTCCTTTATACCTTCCTCCTAATATCTTCAAACTATGACTTCTCTTCCCAGTCAATCCTGCCCTGGGAAAAAGTCTCTGGCTATTGATTCTATCTATTCTTCTCATTATCTTTATACCTTGATCAGGTCTCCTCTCTTCCTCCTTCTCTCCAGAGAGAAAAGTCCGAGCTTATTCAACCTCTCTTCATAAGGCAAGCCATCCAGTCCAGGCAGCATCCTGGTAAACCTTCTTTGCACCCTCTCCAAAGCCTCTGTATCTTTCCTATAGTCGGGTGACCAGAACTGGACATAATATTCCAAGTGTGGTCCCACCAAGGACTTGTAGAGCTGCAGCAAAACCTCGCGGCTCTTAAACTCGATCCCCCTGTTAATGAAAGCCAAAACACCAAATACTTTCTTAACACCCCTGTTCACTTGGGTGGCAACTTTGAGGGATCTATGTACTTGCACACCCAGATCCCTCTGTTCCTCCATACTGCCAAGAATCCTGTCTTTAATCCCATATTCAGCAATCGAGTTTGACCTTCCAACTTCCATCACTTTGCATTTATCCAGGTTGAACTCCATCTGCCATTTCTTGGCTTTCTCAAGTGAAAATGTGTCATCTCTGAGTATTGTGACCAGGATCTAACCGAATATTTTCATAAATTAGAGACTATAATCCATCTAATTAACTTCTATTATCCAATCACATGCTACAATGATAACGGGGTTTTGTTCGAGTTCGACCTTCCAACTTCCATCACTTCGCATTTATCCAGGTTGAACTCCATCTGCCATTTCTTGGCTTTCTCAAGTGAAAATGTGTCATCTGAGTATTGTGACCAGGATCTAACCGAATATTTTCATAAATTAGAGACTATAATCCATCTAATTAACTTCTATTATCCAATCACATGCTACAATGATAACGGGGTTTTGACAAATCACTCTGTCAATCAGCAGAGTCAGGCCTGACAGGTGGAAATCACCCCAATGCTGGTCACCTACTCCTCTGGAGCATTTCAATTTCCTCAGCATTCTCCTTCTATCTATTTTACTCCACTCCTGTGAAGGCAGCAAGATAAATCTACATCGTAAATTCAACCATTAAGCACTGTTCAAGCACTTCAATCCAGTAAACCGAAAGAGAGGCAGACAGTGATAGAGGAAAAGTGAGAGAGAGAGTGTGTGAGAACAAACTAGATTATAAAAATGGATAAGAGAAAGGGATAGCGTGTAAGAGTGAGAGGAGACAGAAAATGGGATGAATGAGTGAGATGGAGAAACAGGCACATAGACAGCAAGAGAAATTAAAAAGAAACAAAGAGAAGGAAACAAAGCAACTGGTGAGAAAGCGTGAATATAGCTTCCTAATCCAAGCCTGCAACAGGTCACTTTAAAATTCTCAGCCTTGACTTTCAACAGGTCCCCTCTGGAGGACCAGGCCTTGAGCTCCCTGGAAGATCAGCTCCGATATTCCCTCATTAAACCTCTCCAGTTCTCTCCAGTATGTTTCCTTCCATCTTTAAGACACTCTTTAATTTTTTTTTGGCTAAGTTTTTGTCATCTGATTCAACATTGACTTATTTCACTTGCTATTAAACATTATTTGACAATGTTCCTGTGACAGAGTGTGACAGAGACTAAGGTTGTGACAGAGACTAAGGTAGTGGCAGAGAGAGAGAGAGATCACAAGAAAGACAGAGTTAAAGACAGAGTGAGTGACCAAGTAAACTCCAGGGGGCTCAGAAACTTCACAATAAATGTAAATATATGTTGAATGAAACCCAAGCCACTTGGAGGACAATGGGATTATTAGCCAATAGTTTGTAAATATTATATTGTACATCAAGGAGTGCACCAGGCCTTGTGAGGTGCTGTGTTTCACAGATGGAATGTTCTCTGGTTCTGTTCTGGCCTTTGCTGGTTTGTTGGTGTGTTCGATCAATGCAGATGGGAATCTGTATTCTTAGCCTGATCACAGTGGGATGTGTACACATGGACACAGGAGGTTGAGGATGTGGGAACGTTAGGAGACCTTGCTACTTTTATTTGGCCATTCCATGAGATTACAGCAAATCAACCACTTAACTCCATCTATCACAGACATGGGATCAAAAGCAATGCCTGCCATAGTCAAACAGCTTGCTTACGCTCGCACAGTGGTCACATTTTGTGATTTTCCCTCCTTTGGAAATTCCAAGACAACATCAGCCCCTGCCTTCCAAACATATCAAGAAATGAGTACTGCATGCTCAGTAATTATAAATAAATGCTCTTGGAAAATGGGATTAAACAGAGGCAGGACACAATTCACAGGAGGGAAGGAAAGACTCACAGAGATGTACAGCACGGAAACAGACCCTTCGGTCCAACTCGTCCATGCTGACCAGATATCCTAACCCAATCTAGTCCCACCTGCCAGCACCCTGCCCATATCCCTCCAAACCCTTCCTATTCATATACCCATTCAGATGCCTTTTAAATGTTACAATCGTACTAGCCTCTACCACTTCCTCTGGCAGCTTTTCCATACATGTACCACCCTCTGCGTGAAAAAGTTGCCCCTCATATCTTTCCCCTCTCACACTAAACCTATGCCCTCTAGTTCTGGACTCCCCCATCCCAGGGAAGAGACTTTGTCTATTTATCCTATCCATGCCCCTCATGATTGTATAAACCACTATCAGGTCACCCCTCAACCTCCAATGCTCCAGGGAAAACAGCTCTAGCTTATTCAACCTGTCCCTATAGTTCAAAACCTCCAACCCTGGCAACATCCTTGTAAATCTTTTCTGAACCCTTTCAAGTTTCACAACATCCTTCTGATAGGAAGAATATTACAAAAGTGGCCTAACCAATGTCCTGTACAGCCGCAACTCCTGTACTCAATACTCTGACCAAAAAGGAAAGCATACCAAACGCCTTCTTCATTATCCTACCTACCTGCAACTCCACTTTCAAGGAGCTATGAACCTGCACTCCAAGGTCTCTTTGTTCAGAAACACTCCCTAGGACCTTACCATTAAGTGTATAAGTCTTGCTAAGATTTGCTTTCCCAAAGTGCAGCACCTCGCATTTATCTAAATTAAACTCCATCTGCCACTTCTCAACCCATTGGCCCATCTGATCAAGATCCCGTTGTGATCTGAGGTAACCCTCTTCGCTGTCCACTACACCTCCAATTTTGGTGTCATCTGTAAATTACTAACAATACCTCTTATGCTCGCATCAAAATCATTTATGCAGATGATGAAAAGTATTGGACCCAGCACCGATCCTTGTGGCACTCCACTGGTCACAGGCCTCCAGACTGAAAAACATCCCTCCACCATCTCCCTGTCTTTTACCTTTGAGCCAGTTCTGTATCTAAATGGCTAGTTCTCTCTGTATTCCATGAGATCTAACCTTGCTCACCAGTCTCCCATGGGGAACCTTTTTGAATGCCTTACTGAAGTCCACATAGATCACATCTACCACTCTGCCCTCATCAATCCTCTTTGTTATTTTTTCAAAAAACTCAATCAAGTTAGTGAGACATAATTTCCCATTGACAAGGCCATGTTGACTATCCCTAATCAGTCCTTGCCTTTCCAAATACATGTCCATCCTGTCCCTCAGGATTCCCTCCAACAACTTGCCCACCAACGTCTGGTGAGTCTTTGATGACACTCAGGACATGTCTATCACTCACAGGAACTGTCAATCAGAAGGTTCCATTTCATTCCAGCTTCTCCCTTGATCGTCCAGCAATCCTGTCATTTTTGGATAAAATACAAAAGGAATCGCTAGCAAAGTCAGGACAGAACACAATGAAATACTTCCTGGTTAGCAGGAAGGCCAATTGATTTGACCTTCACATGTTCGAGCTGAAATGGAAGAGAATTCCCCATTGTCAAGTGCCAGAAGGAACTAAGGCCGGTTCCTCTCCCAACCTCCCCTTCCACCCAACTCCCCCACCAGCCCCCCCACCCCCACCCCGTTCACAGTCCATCCTAAAAGACAATTTATTCCCCAGTCCTAACACAATTTAAAACCCATGCACGTAACTCATGACATCTCTATTCAAGAGTCAAACCCCCTCAGGCCCTTTCCATTATTCAGCTGCTAGTGGAGCTATACTGTCTGAGCGTTATTAAGGATATAGACATTACAGCTTCCTGAGGACAACAGTGTGAATTGACTCAGGATAACTACTCAAATCTCTCTCTCTCTCTCCATAAGACCCCTTCCCACCACCTTCCAAACTGTATCACAAAGGACACCTGAATCAAATTTAAAAATCTTCTATTAAAAAACCCAAAACAACCACAAATGCTGGAAATCCGAATCAAAAACAAAAATTGCTGGAAAATCTCAACTGATCTGGAAGCATCAGCGGAGAGAAATCAGAGTTAACCTTTTGGCTCCAGTTCTGAAGAAGGGTCACTGGACCCAAAACATTAACTCTGATTTCTCTCCACCGATGCTGCCAGACCTGCTGAGATTTTCCAGCAATTTTTGCTGTTGTTAAAAATCTTCTTTTTCTTCTGGATAGGAGTTGGAGAGAGGCATCACAACTTGGTATGGCAACTGCTCTGCCCAAGGCCACAAGAAAATGCAGAGAGTTGTGAACACAGGCCAGTCTATCACACAAACCAGCCTCCCATCCACTGAATCTGTCTACCCTTCCCACTGCCTCAGGAGAACAGCCATCATCACAGACCCATCCCACCCCAGTTATACTCTCCTACAGCCTCTTCCATTGGGCAGAAGATATAAAAGTTTGAAAACACATTCCAACAGATTTAAGAATAGTTTCTTCCTTGGTCTTACTAGACTTTTGAACAGATCTCATATATTAGAGTTATCTTTCTCTGTACTTCCTCTGTAGCTGTAATACTATATTCTGCATTCTGTTCTATTACCATGAAGTAATTATGTAAAGTATGATTTGCCTGGATAGCATGCAGAACTCTACCTTTCACTATATTATGCGACAATATTAAAATCAAATCAAATTTCTGTCAATTTACCCACTGATGGAGCAAGACTCTAACTCTGTCAATTGATGTTGGTCACTCAATGGCCCAAAGCATCTCCCTCCCACTTTCAGGCCCAGCCAATCCCAAACTCAACCCCGGCTTGTCCTAGAAGAGTTGAGTGATGGATGGATAAACGGTAGCATTTCCATGCGAAACTCATGCCTGTGGTGGAATTGGTGCACCTAAGGTCAGCACTGCACAAAACGTTTCATTTCAGCACACGGTATATGCTCCGAACTGTTACTTATTTGATCAGGATTATTTGTTCCATCAGAAACCAATTGCCTCTAGCCCATGAATCCCTCGCTCTCTAACAGAAAGAAACTGTACTCAGATCATCCTTCTCTAAAACTCACTATCACAGTCGCAAGGACTAAAGATCAAGTAAGGGGTTCTGTAACAGGGTCCCGAAGAATGAGAACAAGGAGTCAAGTCACAGTATGATCCAGGGAATCTGAATGTCCCAGAAACTTGCACACTTTTCCTTTAGACCTCAATTTAACAAAGAAGGAATTTGAGATCCTGGGCCAGCACATTTTAATGTAGCGTCCAGAGATTCTCTAGGTCTTGATTCTAGAAGGTGTAATCCAGGGCTTTCTTTCACTGGCCACCAGTCCCGAATGAGTTTATAATAAAAAGGGAAGTGGAGAGCAGGGTTCAATGAGTCAATTTTGTTTGGAAATATAAGCAAGCAAGATGGAACTGTCTCTTTAAACTGGGAGACGGAATATTCTAGATGAGGGTGTTACTCAGATCCACTTTCACAGGCAGAGGTCCCACATTCTCCTCCTCCTGCTCCCTGAGAGACATGGTGATGAGGGGAGTCAATCCATATGAAGGAGTCTTCTCCATCCCATCTTGATCACCGTTAATGCTCAGAGGCTACAAATCAGGGTGAGAGAGAGAGAGAGAGACAGACAGACAGAGAGAGAAAGAGACAGAGAGAGAAAAAAAAAGACAAATCACTCACAGTGAGAAATGACAGTATCCCATCAAACACCCCCAGGACAGGGACAGCACGGGGTTAGATACAGAGTAAAGCTCCCTCTACACTTTTCCCCCATCAAACACTCCCAGGATAGAGACAACATGGGGTTACATAGAGAGTAAAGCTCCCTCTACACTTTCCCCTATCAAACACTCCCAGGACAGGGACTGCATGGGGTTAGATACAAAGTAAAGCTCTCTCTACACTGTTCCCCATCAAACACTTCCAGGGATAGGGACAGCACCGGGTTGATTGGTTAGCTCTCTCTAAACTTTTCAATTGAAAATAAAGCTTTCTCTACCCTGTCTTCAACAAACACTCCAGGAGATGAATAGCACAGGGTTAGACGCAGAGTAAAACATCCTCTACTCTTTCAACTGAAATTAAAGCTCCCTTTCCTCTTTTAAACTGAAAGTAAAGATTCCTTGTCACTTTTCCCAGGAAACACTCCTAGAACACAGAAAGCACAGGGTTAGATATAGAGTAAAGCTTACTCTACTCTTTATCCAATGTAAAGCTTCCTTAATGCAGTACCCACCAAACAATCCCAAGATTGATACAGTATGAGATTAGTTACAGAAAAATGCTCTCTTTACTGTTTAAACTGAAAGCAAAGTTTCCTCAACACATTTGGTACCAAACATTGCCAGAGCAGGGACAGCACTGGTTAGACACAGAGTAAAACATCCCTACGCTTTTAAACAAAGCAGAACTCGCCCTTGTCTTTGAACAACGTAAATCTTTCTCTACACTTTTAAACTCAAAATAAAGCTTTCCTTCACACTGTCTACATTAAACACTGCCGGGATAAGTTTGGAGTTAACTTTTTTGAACATTATTTTAACTGAATTGATGTTTTAGAACTGCAACATTCTGGGATTTGTCTTTCAATCAATACTCATATCAGTCCGTAAACTATTAAAAAAAAAAGTTGAGTAAATTGTAAAATATACCCAGTGTCTCCCAGAACAGAATGATTGAGGTGAATGAGTGATCAGCTCGAATTCCCAATAAACAATCCAAGTACAGAGATGTAATTCCTTTCTTTCTGTGAACAGTTTGAGTCCCCAGGTGATAAAAGTGATATCATGATGACTGATACAGCCAATAGCAGACCTGACAAAACATATCAACCAAGAAAGAGATGACTGAAGGGTGATGTGACAGAAGTATTTTGGGTATGAATTAACTCCACACAATAATATTCACAAAGACGTTTCCATCAGTGAGGATACTAAAATTAGGCACCATAAATGTAAAGGATGTCCTGGAGAAAACTGATTGAGAATTCATAAGAAACATTCTTACCAGAGAAGGGTGTGAATGTGGAACTCCCAAAGGGAGTGGTGAAGGTAACAGAGGAGATTTTATTTGTAAGGAATCTGGATAAACTAATGTGTGGAAATAGGACAGGGTTATAACAGGAGTTAAGGAAGGTTGGAGGAGAAGTGAATGAAGCACAAACACCAACATGACATTGGCGAGCCACGGGGCTGGTTTTTGCACTGGGTCTCAGAATCATTCAGCATAGAATAGAACCTTTGGCCCATCGATTGTGAATGCCATGGAACTCACCTGGGATTTCACATGTTGCTCAGGAGCAGTTACTAAACTGGCACAGCTCAGCCACAGCATCACCAGGATAGACAGCACGAGGCAGGCAGCTAGGATCCAGCGGGGTAGGCCCGAACGCCTGGGGGAGCAACACACAGAGCAGGTCAGGAAGGCTGAGCCAACAGCCACCTACCTTCCAGCCCATTAGCAGCTGAAAGTTGAACAATCCACCGTCACAAAGACATGACACATTTCAGAGAGGCCTGAGTGTCCAAAGCTTCACTTCAGAGACCGGAGTGTGTATTCCAAGCTGACAGTGCCAGTAAGGCCTGAGGGAGTGCCGCACTGTCAGAGGGTCAGTGCTGAGAGAGTGCCACACTCACAGAGGGTCAGTACTGAGGGAGTGCCGCACCGTCAGAGGGTCAGTGCTGAAGGAGTGCCACACTGACAGAGGGTCAGTGCTGAAGGAGTGCCGCACTGACAGAGGCTCAGTACTGAGGGAGTGCCGCACTGTCAGAGGGTCAGCGCTGAAGGAGTGCCACACTGTCAGAGGGTCAGTGCTGAAGGAGTGCCGCGCTGACAGAGGGTCAGTGCTGAGGGAGTGCCACACTGACAGAGGGTCAGTGCTGAGGGAGTGCCGCACTGACAGAGGGTCATTGCTGAGTAAGCGCCTCACTGTCCAAGGACCTGATTTTCGGATTAAACATTTAACCCAGGGTAATGTCTGTCTTCTAAATATAAAAAAGTAAAATAAATTCCAAGGCCACAATTTGAAAGAAGACCAGGAAGCTCTCCATGTGACTTAATGAATATCTTTCACCTCATGGCTTTTTAGAGTCATAGAGATGTACAGCATGAAAACAGATCCTTCGGTCCAACTCGTCCATGCCACCCAGATATCCTAACCTAATCTAGCTCCATTTGCTAGCATTTGGCCCATATTCCTCTAAACCATTCCTATTCATATATCCATCCAGATGCCTTTTAAATGTTGCAATTGTACCAGCCTCCATCACTTCCTCTGGCAGCTCATTCCATACCCGTACCACCCTCTGCATGAAAAAGTTGTCCTTAGGTACCTTTTAAACATTTCCCCTCTCACCCTAAACCTATGCCCCCTAGCTCTGGACTCCCCCACCCCAGGAAAAAGACTTTGTCTATTTATCCTATCCATGACCTTCATGATCTTATAAACATCTATAAGGTCGCCCCTCACCCTCCGATACTCCAGGGAAAATAGCCCCAGCCTATTCAGCCTCTCCCTGTAGCTCAAACTGTCCAACCCTGGCAACATCCTTGTAAATCTTTTCTGAACTCTTACAACTTTCACAACAGTCTTCCTAAAACAGGAAGACCAGAAGTGCACACATTATTCCAAAACTGATGAAGGACTTTTGCCTGAAACGTCGATTTCGCTGCTCCTTGGATGCTGCCTGAACTGCTGTGCTCTTCCAGCACCACTAATCCACAATCTGGTTTCCAGCATCTGCAGTCATTGTTTTTACCTTATTCCAAAAGTGGCCTACCCAATGTCCTGTACAGCTGCAACATGACCTCTCAACTTCTATATTCAATGCTCTGACCAATAAAGGCATACATACTAAACGCCTTCTTCACTATCCTATTTACCTGCAACTCTGCTTTGAAAGAACTATGAATCTGCACTCCAAAGTCTCTTTGTTCAGCAACACTCCCCAGGACCTTCCCATTAAATGTATAAGTTCTGCCCTGATTTGCCTTTGCAAAATGTGGCACCTCACAGTTATTGAAATTAAACTCCATCTGCCAGTCCTTGGCCCACTGGCCCACCTGATCAAGATCCTGTTGTACTCTGAGGTAATCTTCTTCACTGTCCACAACACCTCCAATTTTGGTGTCATCTGCAAACTTACTAACTATCCCTCCTATGTTCACATCCAAATCATTTATATAAATGACGAAAAGTAGTTGACTCAGCATCAATCCTTGCAGTACACCGCTGGTCAGAGGCCTCCAGTCTGAAAAGCAATCCTCCACTATCACCCTCTAAGCCACTACCTTTAAGCCAGTTTTGTATCCAAATGGCTAGTTCTCCTGTATTCCATGTTTATTTTTCCCAGGATGTTTCTGAATGGGAACAACTTACAAAAACCTCTCCCAGTAAGCGGGTACAGCGTCAGGAATTCCCAAAAGGATTGAGGTGGGCATCAGTTGGCGCTCTTAGTGCATCTATCAGCAGATCCTCGGGGTGTGCTCCAACCTCATGACACTCCATATGGAGACATCCAGGCTTTAAGCTGTTAGTGTCTCTCTCATACACTCCTTTGGCATTTGGACACTGCATGTGCCCAGGATCAGGAGCTGATGGTACAGTCTGGGGGAGGTATTTAGAGACTCTGTTGTCAGCTCTCACCCTCCCCATGGGCTGTGATTTGGAAGTGATATCCCTCCAAATTTTCCCGAACAAATCCCTGCTGTACTCCATAAACTGGGACTAATGCTCATCCCTTGTTTGCCACTCCATTGCCAAAGAGAGACTATCCAATTGCCCCAGTTCACCCGAAATTTTTTTAGATTAGATTCCCTACAGTGTGGAAACAGATCCTTTAGCCCAACCAATCCACACCAACCTTCCGAAGAGCAACCCACCCAGACCCACCCACCTCTGACTAAATGACCTAACTCTATGGGGCAATTTAGCATGGCCAATTCACCTGACGTGCACGTCTTTGGACTGTGGGAGGAAACCCACACAGACACGGGGGGAATGTGCAAACTCCACACAGACAGTCACCCGAGGCTGGAATTGAACCTGGGACCCTGGTACTGTGAGGCAGCAGTGCTAACCACTGAGCCACTGTGCCGCAATTTGAGCTCAAGTCTTTTCCCAGAGGTGGGGGAGTTCAGAACTTGAAGGCATAGGCTTAAGGGGAGGGGAGAAAATTTAAAAGGGACCCAAGGGGCAACGTTTTCACACAGAGGGTGGTGCGTGTATGGAATGAGCTGCCAGAGGAAGTGTTTAAAAGGCATCTGGATGGGTATATGAATAGGAAGGGTTTAGAGGGATATTGGCCAAGTGCTGGAAAATGGGACTAGGTTAATTTAGGATACCTGGTCGGTATGGACAAGTTGGACTGAAGGGTCTGCTTCCGTGCTGTACATCTCCTGACTCTATGCTCTAGTAATGGCCTTGAGCCTGGAGACAGATAGACAAAGGAATTCTGTTATGGTGCCTGGACCAGACCAGGTGGAGATGGGAGGTGAGGGGGTGCATGTTCTCCATATTTGATACATGTTACTGTCTGGGTTTGTCAGGAATGTAGTTAAAGCAGTTGCCTGGCAACATTGCATCTTGCAGTGATCTCTCATACCGTGACATGCAGCCCAGGAAATCGTGTTGAGATGGTGATCCCTCTTGACGTACAGGTGCCTGTTTAAACTCGGGGTCTGGTCTCGCACTGACTCTCTTCTCCGCACCATGACGTACAGCTGTAAGGAATGAGGAACATTCTGAGTGTGGGTTAACATTCCTGGTTGGCAGAATATCTGTAGCTAGTATCTGGAGTGTGCAAGTAGGGGTCAGTGATGTCAGTTACACACACAATGAAAATATTGAGAGGGATTCCAAGCCCAGGTCAGGGTCAGAGTACCACATAGCAAGGGAACCAGAGTTCTCAACTCTGTTTAACTCTGTCTGCTCGCTATTTACTCCCTTCATTTCACACAGTGAACAGTTTCCCCGAATCTGAGAGAGTCTGCCTCATGCAAATTAATTCAGAATTTAAAACCCTTCTCTCTGTGACCACACCCCCAACCCAACCCCCTACTCCCAAGAGCCAGACACACACAGTCATTTCCGATATCTCACTCCCCTCTGTCACAAGGCTTGTAAATTCCAGGCTCAAACTGGGAATTGAGCTCACTGTCAAGACTGACACTCCCTGTGCCGCACGGTCCGAGGGTCAGTGCTGAGGGAGCGCCGCACTGTCCGAGGGTCAGTGCTGAGGGAGCGCCGCACTGTCCGAGGGTCAGTGCTGAGGGAGCGCCGCACTGTCCGAGGGTCAGTGCTGAGGGAGCGCCGCACTGTCCGAGGGTCAGTGCTGAGGGAGCGCCGCACTGTCCGAGGGTCAGTGCTGAGGGAGCGCCGCACTGTCCGAGGGTCAGTGCTGAGGGAGCGCCGCAC
>NC_057740.1:42493942-42496264 GCF_004010195.1 Chiloscyllium plagiosum
AGATTACACACACACACTCTCACACACACTCACACAATCCAGTTGACTCCACCGCGCAGGAGACAGCTATCAGGCTCAGTCCCCTGCACATTCCCTCAGACTTCGGCGCAGAAACCTGCACCCTCTCCAACTGTCAAGCTCACCCTGCCGCACAACACTGCACGGGCATGCGCAGTACCTGCACACTCTACGCCATCATGGCCAAGGGCCGTATCACATACCCAGTGTTCCAATCACTCTCCGGAGTCTCCCACAGAATTGCACTCAATTCACAGCAGACTACCATACTGCCGGGCTCACTCACCTGCACACAAAGGCACACACTTCGCCATCATCCCACTTACTCGCCTGCTCACTCCCGCAATGTAGCACTCACTCACCCAAAAATACCCACATGGTTTCGCTCATTCTCCCTCACAGTCCACCATTGTCCCACTCAGTGTGCTGTGCATTCCCCCACTGTCACGTTCGCTTCCTTACACACTGCTATGCGCATTCCCCCAGGCTCACTATCCCTCACACCCCTCTCAGACTCTCTCACTGTCCGGCACGCACCCCGCACACTTCCCAATATCTAACCTCACTCAATTGCACACTTCTTCGCCAAAATGCTCACTTATTGCACACTCCAACACAGTCACACTCACTCCTCGGCGCATGTCCCCACCAATACGTTCACATCCTCCCACACATCTGCCCACCGTTATTCTCACTACACGCATTCTGTCCCAGAGCACGCTCTGTGCACCGCACACTTGCCTCACCATCATTCTCAAACTACAATCACAACACAGCAAACTTCCCCCAAACTCACGCTCATCGCCCGCACACAACTCTGTTCACTCTTCCACATAATGCTTAATGCACCACACATTCTATTGCTATCCCACGCCATCTCCTGCGCACTCCACAATTTTCAAACACTCTCCCTCATACACAACGCAGCACCATGCTCACTGCCACACACAATCCAACACCATAGTGATCGTTGTCCTGCGCTATCCCCACCATCATGCTCACACACTCGCACACACGACCTCCGTCACATTTACCATCGTGGGTACTGACTCCATTGTCCAGCTCAATCCCCCTCACAACTCACTCCCATTTCACGGACTCTGTCACACATTTCACCAGCTTCACTCTCATTCCCTCACACGCTAATCTGCACTTTCCTTCCATCTCCCTCTCTCCCACACAAGCTCTTCAGTGCACTCTATGACTCTATGACCATGACAGACCCTCACATACACCCCCACCATCATGTTTTCCAACCCACACACTCTCACATCAACACACTCTATTTCCACACATAATCCGTCCTCATGCTCACTTCCTCATACATTCGGAAGCCATTAATATTAATCGAGTCACTCTCATTCAACATCACGTTCAAACCTCAGCACACTCCACCACCACCACAATAATGCCACCTGCACATGCCTACACCTTCATTGCCATCACATGCGTACACCCACACTGTTTTACTCAATACCCCGCACACTCCCACATCATTGCATTCACTCGCCCGCACATTACTCCACCGTCATAATCACTCCCCCACACATTCCCACACCGCCCATTTCACATCCCCGCACACTCACGCTATCACACTCACTCATCCGCACACAATCCCACAGTCACGTTCCCTTGCCTAGACACTCCCCGTGATTGCACTCAGTCCGCAACTTTCTACATTACCCATGCACAGTGTGCTTATCTCTCATCAACCATCGCAGACACTCCGCTGCCTACTCCACCACTATTATACACACTCCACAAAGAGACTTAGACACCAGGTTCATATCCCCGCTCATTCATCCATAATCGTGCACGCTCATAACTCAAGACACTCCGCTGCCTACTCCACCACCATTATGCACACTCCACAAAGAGACTTTGTGGGGGTTCAAGAGCGGGGTTCATATCCCCGCTCATTCATCCATAATCGTGCACGCTCATAACTCATTCCACGACGAGCTCACTGACTTCACGCCCACACCCCTATGTCATGCTCACGCCACCACACAGTTGCCCACCGTCACATTCTCTCCTCTGCCCTCACCGGCAGCATCCCGCTCACTGTACCACACACTGTCCCACCACCATGCTATCTCTGTCACACACTCCCACACCGTTATGTTCTCGCTCCGACACAAACGTCTACCAACAACCTCAATGCCCCGCACACCCTTCCGCTTTAACGCACAGTCCCCACACACTCCCACAAATGTCTGCTCATTGACCCTCACAATCATCCACCATGGTGTACCCTACTGTGCATAGAATGGCACACAATCACCCATCGTCACGGGCACTCTC
>NC_057740.1:42496590-42506293 GCF_004010195.1 Chiloscyllium plagiosum
GAAGAAGGGCTTATGCCCGAAACGTCGATTCTCCTGTTCCCTGGATGCTGCCTGACCTGCTGCGCTTTTCCAGCAACACATTTTCAGCTCTGATGTCACAGATTGCCAATCTCCTCCCACAGCCACATACAATTCATGTTCCCTCCACTTTGTCTGAGCCATCCTGCTGTGTACCAACTGGCTGCAGCCTTTACTTTTACAAATTAACAGTGACTATAGTTCAAAAGCGTTTCATTGGTCACGTGGTGCTTGGGGCTGTCCTGTGATCAGATGCTGGTCAAACAGGAGCTCCTTCAATCTTTAACCCCACCTCAGCATTTCTGACCCTTCAACAAGACTGTGATTGGTTGTTGCTTCTCAGACAGAATCTTGTCTGCACAGCCTCACCTGTCTGTGGGATCAGCTTCTCGTGCTCGCTAGGATTCCACTCGTAAGGGACCTGTCCCATATCAAACTGCACGGCCTGTAAATCTGGAGCAGACAGTTCGAGCTCTGGGTGAGCCTGTTGGGAACGAAATCCGATATTACACCCAACCACAGTCGCAAGGGAAATGGGATGGGGCTGGAGGCTGAGGAAGGGAGGGAGGAGCGATGGGGCGGAGGGGGAAGGGGGTGCCAAGAGTGGTTTCTGGAAGTTGTGTGAGGAAGGACCTTGATGTTTTCGTGAAGCAGGAAGAGATGAAGAGACAGCACCTTGTGACAGAGAGAGGCATACAGTGACAAAGAAATATACAGTGACAGAGAAATATATAGTGACAGAGAAATATACAGTGACAGAGAAATATACAGTGACAGAGAAATATATAGTGACAGAGAGGCAGCACCTTATGACAGAGGCTGAGCAACATTGAGAGAGGGAGAGACACAGATCATGTGCCAGCGTTACCTGGAAGACAACAACTTTGCCATCATCAGCCTGGAGGTAGAAAGTCCAAGTGGAGGAGATGAAGCTCTGGGCTGAGCTGACAATGTCACTGCAGAGAGTCGACACATAGTCGAAGATGGAGGAAGGTTCAGGGGGTGGTGTCAGATGCTGCAAGGGACAGAGAGAGACAGAGAGAGAGAGACTTTCTTTGCAAAGGTTTATTCCCAACTTCATGTCATGACAATGTTACAGAAGCCCCATAACTGTGTAATACTGAGCCAGATCTACATATTTAAACTCTTTCCAGTCAGTGGCCTGGTCTCCTTGTTAGAAACTGTGTTTGTAGATGTTGGATTAAAACAGCATCGGTCTGAGCAGTGATGCTACCTGATGTTGAACATTAACTGTCCGACCTCAAACACAAAGAATGGGAGGTAACTGTGGAGGAAGATGCAGCTATTCTGCCCCTTGAGCCAATACTAGCACTTAATGCTTCATGGCTAATCCTCTCTCCAAATAGTCTGCCTGACATAGCTTCCTATTTTCAATCAACCTCCATCAGAGTCATTTGTTTTAATTGGTCTCCAGTACCAATGACTTTATTTTAACAGGGGAAAGGGTTTCAGATTTCCACTTGCTCTCTGCAGTGAGGGAATTAGAGAGTTTGAAACTGGGAAAACTGGAGACATGGCTATGAAGGATGCCACAATAAAACCCGGGGCTGATCACGAAATTTAGGGGTTGTGGGGCTGTAGGAGATTCACAGATAGAAAGGGGCAAAGTGACAGAGGGATTTGAAAACAAAAATCAGAACTGTGAAAGAAAGCAGGGAGTTGCTGAATGAGGGGTCAGGGTAGGTCACTAAGATCAGGAATTGTGGGTGAGTGTGGTATCATGAGGAGATCTCTAATTGAAAACTCGGTCAAAGGAGGATGTAAAAGGACAAAGGTCGAGAGGGAATTCTGGAGCATGGGCATTGCAGCTATAGAGCTGAAAATGTGTTGCTGGAAAAGCGCAGCAGGTCAGGCAGCATCCAAGGAGCAGGAGAATCGACGTTTCGGGCATGAGCCCTTCTTCAGGAACGGAGCTATAGGCTCAGTTCCCGCTATCTGAGTCATCCAAACTGGGATAGGGAGGAGACTGAAGTAGAGGAGAGCAGAGATCATAGAGGGTTAGAGGATATGGAAGGGACGAGCCAAAGGGGGTTTTTGTGTTCAAATCTCTACAGCGGGACTTGAGCTCAGGAAGTAGTCAGTGTGCTGCAGCTCTCACTGGAGATCAGAGCCTGGCATGGCCTTGCTGGTGGTGGGAAGGGGCTGAGACTGTTACATTCCTGTCTGAGCTCCTGAGTCACAGGAAGCAGGGAGCTGGCCAAGACCAGCAGGGGACAATGCCCTCATACAGGATGTGGCTTTGTACAAACATTTAATCCATTTTTTAGTTAAACAAACAGCTTCTGGAGCAAGACTTGGAGATCTCAACTTTCAGTCAAGACATTACTGATACAACAACTAACAGCTGACACAAGTGAGTGGATTGTGACAGCCTCAGATATCTGACAAGGTACTGGGCATCAGAAAGCTGCCAGAGTGACTCCTCGCACTGGACCCTGTGTGAACTGTGCTGTTAGAGATAACAAAGGCAATTGGAATGATGGGAAAGGAATAACCAGCCAGGAGGTTCTTTAACCAGAACAAAAATCAAAATCTGGAGCACTGCAGCAAGCATGAGACAGAGATGCTGACCAGGGAACAGGGGGCTATGTTAAAGTGGCAGGCAACAGGAAGTTCAGGGTCTTTTTTGTGGGCACAACATAGGTGTGCTGTGAAGTGGTCACCCAGTCCATGCTTTGTTTCCCCAATGTAGAGGAGACCACATTGTGAGTGGCTTGGAGACCCTACAGGCTTCTGGACTCAATATCAAGTTGAATAATTTTACAGCCTCCTACCTCACACACCAGGCTTTGTTATCACACAGTCTGCCATTACACACCACCTATTGTTAATCACTGCCAGTCTCCATTAACAGCTACTCAACCTCCCAGCCAGATCATTATCCACTCCTCCCTCTGACCAACTGTTCTTCTCTCTCTTTGGGCTCTACCCCACCTATCGTTTACTCCTTACACTCTTCCCCTAACACTATTTTCTGCACAATTTCCGAGCTACTGTCAATTCTGAGGAAGGGTCACTCAACCCGAAATGATTTCTCTGCATAGATACTGACAGCCATGCTGAGCTTTTCCAGAAACTTCTGCTTTTGTTTCTGATTTACAGCAGCCGCAGTTCTTTCAGTCGAAAGAAATGCTAGTTTTTCCTGAAGTCAGGTTGCTGGGGGAATGGGACTAACTGGATTGCTCGCGAAAGAGCTGGGGTAAACCTGATGGGCCAAGTGTCCTCCTTCAGTGTTGGACTGGGTTATGAAGCTGTGTTTTGCCCTGACATGTGCTTTGCTGCCTGGCCTTGCTATACCTCAGAGTGTATGTTAGGCACAGCGTGTGGGAGCTGTTACCTGTGTCCGTCTTCTTTCTGCCTGGAGGAACTGCTCCTTGCAGCCAGTGTTGCAGCCATTCTGCTCCTCCATCTGATAGTAAGCCTCAAAACATGCTGTGAACACAAGGAGACACATCACAATGCCATTCTCCAAAAGGTAAAGGTAGACTCCTTTTCCCACCCTGGTTTTTGGGGAGGGTCGCTGTGGAAGGACAATTCTGTAACTCGGAGGAAGGGTCCAGGGTGAACACATACAACAAGAGGTGGTGATGGACAAAGATTGCAGTGTGAGGTAAGGTTCAAAATTCATTGAGACGGGGAGCAAAAAGGGATAAAGCCAAGCCTTTGCTGAAAGCATTTTGTTCAGTACCAGAGATGGGGAGGTCAAGACTAGACAGAGCGAATGTAGTGAGAGAAAGTCTGGAAGAAAGGAAAAAGGGCAGAATGACCTGGAGCTGTGATGGGATCCATAAGCTGCTGAAATGGACAGTTTTTCACATGAAGCGGAGAAGTGTTTTCTTGTTAAAATGCTAACTGGGATGAAGGACATAATGAAAGAGCAGTAAAAGTGATACAGTGGGTTGGTGCGATTGAAAGAAGCAGCCAAGAGGGTGCACATGCCAATGTAGGCAATCCAAGTGTTTGAGATCAA
The DNA here is from genome assembly GCF_004010195.1 of Chiloscyllium plagiosum. NCBI lineage: Eukaryota > Metazoa > Chordata > Chondrichthyes > Orectolobiformes > Hemiscylliidae > Chiloscyllium > Chiloscyllium plagiosum. Next base: position 42,500,600 of record NC_057740.1, read on the forward strand.
TAGCATTGGCAGATCTGGAACATAAAGAGTTGAATTTCAGTCAGAATCCACATGGAAGCAGCAGAAGTGGATTCAGAGGAATGAAATGATGCCATGGATAGTTTTTGTGGATAGCTGACCAAACCTGAGAAGAGAAACAGAAAGTAACAAAGGTGGAGAGGTAAAAACAGACACCTGGAGATAAGAGCAGAACTACTTCACGGTGATGGGTCATTGACCCAAAACATTAACTCGCATTTCTCTCCACAATGGCCACCAAACCTGATTAGTATCTTCAGCATCTCTCAGTCTTTTTTATATATAAAAAGTCATATTTTTAAAATACAAAACACTGAATTAAGCCTCAGTTTGACTAGTATGTGCAGATACAATGCCAAGGTGAGGGCACTGAGGACACTTGAGCTACATGAAGAAATTGGAGAAGATGGGACTGTTTCTCCTTTGAGCAGACAGAATGAAAAGAAATGAGGCACAGGATGTTGGAGCTAGGATGGGCTGGCTATAAGGCACTGCTCTCCCATCCAATACGATCATGCCTGATTTGGTGTTTGCACATTTCTGTCTGCCCCTCATAACCCATGAGTCTTTGTCGATGTTGAAAATCTATCAAACCCAGCCTTGAATAAACGTGAAGACTCAGCTCCCATTATCTTCTGGGCACGAGAATTTCACACTGTAACAACCCTCAGAGAAGAATTCTTAAGGGGCTTGACAGAGTAAACGCTGAGAGGATGTTTTCCCTCATGGGAGAGTTTAGGACCAGACAGCGCAGTCTCAGAATAAAGGGGAACCAATTGAAGACTGAGATGAGGAGGAATTTCTTCTTTCAGAGCATTGAGGGTCTTTGGAGCTCCTTGCCCCAGAGAGCTGTGGGGACAGGGTCCTTGTGTATATTTAAGGCTGAGATCGATAGAATATTGATTAGTCAGGGAATTGAGGGTTATGAGGAAAGGGCAGGAAAGAGGAATGTTGGATCAGCCATGATCTTATTGAATGGTGGAACAGGCTCTAGGGGCCAAATGGCCTATTCCTGTTCCTATTTCTGATAGTCTTATGGTCCACATCTCTGTCTTAAAGGGAGACTGCTTATTCTGAAACTATGTTCCTAGTTTTAAACTTTTCACAAGAGGAAACATCCAGTTGGTGCTCTCCCTATCCAGTCCCTTCAACATTTCACATGCTTCTAAACTCCAATGGACACAGGTCCAACCTGTTCAACCTCTCTTCATAAACTACTTCAGCCGATTCATGTCCCAGGTCACCCAGACTCCTCTGCCTCACTATGTTCTTCAATCTCTCCCCAGTTAAATATTAAACTGCTTTACTATTCTTCATGCCAAAATGGCCAACATCACATTTATCATTTGCCAATTTTTTGCCCACTCAATCTATTTATAACCTCTTTCAGATTGTTACTTGGCAACTTTTTTTCCAGTGTTATTTTGCAAATTTAGCATCCATCCATTCAGTCTCAACATCCAGATCATTGATATGGATTGTATAAAGTAAAGGACCCAACAACGATCCCTGTGGAACTCCATCAGTTGCAGCTTGCCAATCTGAAAAAGACCCATTTGTCTCTCGTCTCTGTCTGCCCCTCATAACCGGTGAGTTAATATGTTACCTGCTATACCATGTACAGTACTCTGATCTTGTGCAACAACCTTTCACGTGGCACCTTATCGAATGTTTTCTGAAAATCAAAGTACCCCTTATCTACTGGTTCCCCTCCATAAAATCTGAATATTACTTCATTGAAAAACTCTAATAGATTGGTCAAATGTCATTCCTTTTCACAAAGCCATGTTAGCTCCACCTGGTCAACTTGTGGATTTCTATGTATCCTCTTATGACCTCCTCAATAATTCTAGTACCTTCCATCAATTAGATGTTAGGTTATCTATAGTATCCTGCTTTTTGCCTCCCTTTCTTCAATAAAGGGATTAAATTATCCAATTGCTCAAGACACTAGGACCCTTCTAAAACTGAAGGAATTGTGAATGATGATACCCCTGCATCTGTTATCTGTATTGCTGCTTCTTCTAAGACCCTAGGATCCAGACTTTAGGAGGCAGCTGGAGCCCATGAACTGGAAATTCTGTAACCAACAAAAAGCATCAGAGAAATTGCAGATGTCAGTGGGAAGGCAGTGGACAAGAAGAGAGGAAACTGATTCAAGGGAGGAAGAAATAAGTTCTTTCTAAGAACCAGTTATGATGGACCAAATGGTCTCCTCCTGCGCTGGTGCATTCCCTGACTGGTCATATATGAGCCTCAGTAGCAGAGTGAACTGTGGCTGGTAACACTGTCCGCCCTGTTGTTCCCTTGCCAGATATGTTAAGAGAAGGAAGGATTGTTCAGCCATCGAGTGTGGAGATGCTTTAATGCACAAGATGCTCTTTTCCTGCAGGCTAATTCACACATAGCAGCAGTCAGTCAGTTCATGCTGAGCAGGAAGGAGTCATCAACGCTATCAGGATTCAAAGGATTAAATTATGAGGACAGATTTCAAAGGGTAGGCTTGGAGCGATGTCCTAATTGACTTGTTCCAAGATGTTATTGCACATCTCTAGGGAAGGAGGGCCTCCTGGTCCAGAGGAAGGGATACCATGACCTGAGCTAAAAAAAACCCAACTTGACCAAATTTGTATTCATTTTCATTTAGAAGATTATGGGGTAATTAATTAAGGTGCTTAAGCTGGAGAGAAGTTTCAATAGGCGCAACAAAGAGGAAACACTTTCTCTGGTGCAGAGCATGCAGCACCTTAAATTCAGATAGTTCCCAGGAAGCATGTGCTCACACAGCGGGGAATGGAAATCTAGTTCTTTCTTCATTGGTTTGGTAGCCAGGGCTCTCAAGCACATGATATTGTCACCAGGTCCTTACCTGCCTCACACTCAGACCTGGTGCTGTTCAAATCACTGACACCATCCACAAACTGACAGATAGAGAACAGTCGACAGCCTCGCTGACAAGCACTCAGTGGCACCTCCTAGGGGAAAAATGAAAACAGACAGAAGGGAATGACATGGAAAGTGTGTCTCAGGGATTGTCTCACTACATCACCTCCCTACCTGGAGGTGGCTGTTTCACAATGTAAACCCACACAGGACCAACCTGTATTCTTAATTAAATAACTCGGCAGGGACTGTTGACCTGATACACATTATTTTGTTTCACAAACTACATCCAGCAAAAGGTTCCAGTTCTGAGGAAGTGTCACCTGATCCAAAATGTTAACTCTGATTTCTTTTCACAGATGCTGCCCGACCTGCTGAGCTTTTCCAGCAAATTCTGGTTATGAATCTATGGAATTACCTGTCCAGTGAAGTGGTTAAAGCTTCCTCACTAAATGTTTTTAAAGCTAACTTTTGAACAGTAAAGGTATGGAGCAAGGTTGAGGGAGCTGGGGCTTTTCTCAGTGCAGCGAAGAAGGGTGACAGGTGTACAAGATGAGAGCCATAGATTGAGTGGATAACCAGAGACTTTTTCCCAGGGCGGAAATGGCTATCATGAGGGGGCATAATTTTAAGGTGACTGGACGAAGGTTTAGGGGAGATGTCAGAGGTAGGTTCTTTACACAGAGAGTGGTGGGTGTGTGGAATGCACTGCCAGCAGTGGTAATAGAGTCAGATACATTAGGGACATTTAAGCGACTTTTGGATAGGCATATGGGAGATACATACCCTTCATTGTCCTGATCTTAGAGTAGGATAAAAAGCCGTCCTAAGGGCCTGTTCTGTGCTGTACAATTCTATGTTCTATGTTCTACGAGTTATAGCGAGAGGGTGGGTAGATGGAGCCGAGGCCACAAAAATTTCCACCATGATCTTATTGAATAGCAGGCTTGACCTGCCAGATGGAAAAGCACAGCAGGTAAGGCAGCATCTCAGGAGCAGGAGAGTCAATGTTTCAGGAATTCCTGATGAAGGGCTTATGCCCGAAACATCATTTTCCTGCTCCTCGGATGCTGCCTGACCACTCTTGACTCTGATCTCCAGCATCTGCAGTCCTCACTTTCTCCTTACAGGGCCAGGTGGCTTACTCCTGCTCCTATCTCTCACACTCTGTTTGTGTACCTTTCTTTCAGGCATTTTGTTTGAATTCCTCAAAAGGTGCTGTGGACAGAAGGATCAATGTCCTCACTGGAATACAGTTCCATGCACACTGACTCTCACTGGGGTACAGGGTTCCATACACTGACTCTCACTGGGGTACAGGGACCCCCCACACTCACGGACTCTCACTGGGGTACAGGGTCCCCCCCACACTCACGGACTCTCACTGGGGTACAGGGGTCCCCCCCACACTCACGGACTCTCACTGGGGTACAGGGTACTACACACACACACGGACTCTCACTGGGGTACAGGGTCCCACACACACATACACACACACGCTGACTCTCACTGGGATACAGGATCCCCCACACTCACTGAATCTCACTAGGGTACAGGTTCCCCCCACACACTGAATCTCACTGGGGTACAGGTTCCCCCCCACACACTGAATCTCACTGGGGTACAGGGTCTTACACACACACACAATGGCTCTCACTGGGGTATAGGCACCATGGCATTCTCAAGTACTCACACAGGCAGCTGTCACTTGTGTCCATTCTGCAGTTTGCTTGATAACTGGATATTGAACTCTGAGAGACACAGTCTAGCAAATTCTTTTGCTGCCTACATATTGGGGTGCTTTCAGAAACCAACCTCCACCCGAGACTAACACTGCTGCCTCTGCCTGACGCTGCAACTGATGTTAGCTCTCTCCCTACAGCCTGGTACCATAGTCGTACCTCTCCAGTGTGTATAGCCCAGTGCCACACACCACTGCATTCACACTGTGGGAATGATGTTAACAAATTGTGCAGAATTGACAATTAACCAGACACATTGAAGATTTAAAAACATGGTTTCACTCAGATTTTTAGAAAACGCAAACCTCTAGTTGTGAAGTTGCACCATAGGTTGGATTGAAACTGTGTTAATTTTTGCCAGGGTGACACAGGAAGCACAGAGAGATTAAAGCTCCTTCCTCATCAGCTGGTAGGGACCAGATGGGAATCTGATACCATGACACACACCTCAATCTGTCATCCACAGAAGATGATTGCCCTCAGCTTTTCAATCCCAATACTACTCAAAGCATTAGGCAGAATGTTAAATCACAAAACCTTCAAAGCTGCTTTCCCTTCAGCTTGGGGATAATTTCAAATCATATTGAAGCACCCAGAATCAATTCTCAAGCTGATACCACAATCTAGTATTGACCCAGTCACAGACACCCACCCTCCCCCAATCCAAGGTCGACATTTTCAGAGATCTGCGGGCTACAGACTGTGAGGGTTTACGCTGATATTTGCAGCTGGTCTTTGACAGCGATTGGATTGTCACAAGGCATGGCCCATTACCTAAAAAAAGCCCTCTCTCTCTCCACCCATCACTCACTCTGTCCCTTCCCCAAATCTCCATCCAATCCCTTCCCCACCCTCACTCTCTATCCATCCTTCAAAACCTCCTTCCAACCCTCACTCTCCCTCCATTCATTTGCAGTCCAATTTTCCTGTTTCATCGTCTCCTTGCAACCTTTCCTGTGTCTCTGTACCCTCTCCCAGTTTCCCCGTTCTCTCCCCAGTTTCCCCTCCCCAGTTACCCCCCTCTCTCCCCAGTTACCCCCCTCTCCCATTA